>NC_092148.1:17062882-17362882 GCF_045791955.1 Oncorhynchus clarkii lewisi | reverse complement strand
TCCCCTCAGTTCCCCACCAGGCAGATTCACCCTGGAGACCAGGCCTGGTCATAATGGGATTAGTGTTCTACCATGGGTCACGCTGGCCTCCCTGCCACTGAATGCCTGAAGCAAAGAAAGAATTGGCCGTTGTGTGGTAACAGTACGACTCGGTTCACCCCTATCTCTTCGCCTTGCACTGCCCTCCCCTTTTATCCCACTTCACTCACTAACCTGCTCATTCACAATAGGGTCTTGTCTAAACTTACGATGAGTACACACCCACACCAATCCCCCCCCCCCCCCCCCCCACATTCACTCATTACACCTGTGCTTACTCCCTTATTCACACTCACTCCCTTTCTTTTTTCCTAATTTCCTGTCAGTCTACCTGGCCATCTCAGTCAGTCACGACTCACCCATTACTCTACAGCGGGTCCAGACCCCTCCATCTGCAGTATCATTAAGAATCGCAGGAGATATATTCCAGAATGTCTGGTACAGCGCAGAACCCTGTATTCACAGTTATTTCTGAGGAAGAATAGATGCCTATAAGGTTGGATCTAAGGGCTTCAAAGAGCCTGTGGTCATTTTTCTTCAAATCCCCCACAGGGATAAAAGGAGCTAACGATGAAGCTACTCATAGACTCCTGGCCCTGCCTGAAAAGGCCATTCATTTATAAGGTAAACTCATTACCATGTTGTAGTTCTCATTGTAATGGTGGATCACTGGAAGCTTTCAAATGAGATTATCCCTAATGTAATGTGTGATTTTATAACAAATTATTCAAAAGGTCGTCCTAGGACTACGGGAAATTACTTGTGTAAAGTTACTTGTAAAGGTACTTGTGAAATGGATTAAATCTAGGATTTTTTGGTTTTCTTTGTGTTTGTGAAGTCTCTTCTATTATTATCTTTTCCCTCTATTCACTCTGCCTACCAACATGAGGAGGATTGGAGACCAAGGACTGGAGATCAAGTTTCCCCCACTACAGAGGCAGAGAGACGTAATGCCAGTTGGGTCCACTGCCATATGACTTATCTAAGAGTTCCATGAGGCCTCGGAACAGGAACGTTTGTCTTTTCAAATCACACAATATGGGCTTCCGAGTGGTGCAGCGGTCTAACGCACTGCATCTCATTGCTAAAGGTGCCATTACAGACCCTGGTTCGATTCCAGGCTGTATCACAATTGGGTTAGGGTTTGGCTGGGGTAGGCCGTCATTGTAAATAAGAATTAGGTCTTAACTGACTTGCCTAGTTAAATAAATATAAAAATACCACTGAAAGATTGTCAGGTTGAGGAGCAAAGCTTCAATGACAGCTGAGCATGTCCTGTGTGTGTGGATGAGTCTAGATGTTTATGTCTGTTTGTGTACTTCTCCCACTATGACCCAGTCACCTCTCCATACTCATACAGGTTCACTCTTTGCTCCCCCATAGAGAGGATCTGGGATCTGGCCATGGGCTGGCTCATAAAGGATGTGGTGCCTGGACACAGGAATCTAGCGTGCAGCTAATTTTGGAACAAAACATGCTGCTGAGAATAGGCAGCACCCTTTGAGGTATAATAGGAACACACACACACTGGGAAACCATTTGAATGTGGTAAGGGACTGTGATAGAGCAATACAGTATTGCATGTATGTATTCATATTACATCTGGAATAAAGAATATGTGATATTTAACCTATTTCTTTCATGCTGTCAGAATTGAGATTAAAAATGTTATGGGTCCATTCTTCCAAGCTGTCTCACAACCAAAACCGAACCAGACAGAAACGAGTACCAGACATTGCTGTGAACGTTTTAAGTTAGCTGGGTAAACTGTAGTCGATATTTTCTCATACAGAGTGTTGTTTTTCTGTCAGTCAGCCATAGATGGCTATTGAAGCCACTACTTGTTCTTAGTGTTTGATGAAGAAGTAGTTGCAGGAGCAAAGCAGGGCAATGTGTCCCTCTGGCTGCTCAATGGAGAGGGGGGACGTGGCATACTATAGCCATGACTCATCCCTCCTACCCACAGCCACAAGGTCAACAATATCAGCAACAGCAGCTCCACTGTTTAAAGAAGTCATGCGGCCTTCCCTTCAAGGGAAAGACCTTGGTGTTGCTTTGCTGTGCTTCTGAGGCAGTGAGGCCTTGAAATAAGCTATTCATATATCTGAAGTAAAGAGTGGTGGTATTGCTATGGTGAATGTGTGATGAACCCTAATTATCTGAATCTGAGTCAAATGAGCTTTAAACTGCGGAAAAATAGAACCATGGCTTACCTATCATCTCTTGTGATTTGTCATGTCTCACAGAATAAATAAGCGTCACACTCTGTGATCACACTGAATCTCTCATTTTTAATAAGGCAGTCAGTCTCTCAGGGGTCCTCACTTTTGAACGTTGCTCATCTGTATTTTAGGTCTAGACAAACATTGTGCATGATTAGAGCCGGCAGTAGGCGACCCACTGAAGGCCGTAGAATACATTTAGCTTTTGAGTGTGAGATAACATTTACATGTCAGTTTTAAGTCCGTCTGTCAGTATCAATCACCTTAGCAACAGCACTGTGCTGGAGTAACCACAGTGAATAAAGATCAGTCCAGGATAACAGCTCTATCAGGCTTCTTATCAGCTGGGCTGTTTGCACTGTACCAGAACCCCAGACCCCTGTTATCACAGATCCATAAGCATAGCTTACAGGAGACTTGGGACAGGCACTTTTTGTATCAGACTTGAAATAGAACAGCAATTTCATAATAACATGTCTGTCTACTGATCAATCATTCATACCATTTCAAAATGTCTATTAGCTTACCCATGTCACACTAGTGAGCAGAACATAACTGAGCCATGCTGTACTGTGTTGGCATGGTTACGCATCACCATAGTTGCAGGAGCCATGCTGAAAAGGACAATGTGAAAATAAAATATCCAAGCCAGCACGGTAGCCTATGGTTTGGGTTGGCACAATAGTGTGTGAAGGGTACCACCAAGCTGTTGAACAGAATTGGTCATTCAAATGTAATTCCCCACACACAGGGGCATGTACACTGATGCATTTTCCATTACAGGAGGACAGCACACCAACTAGCCTACCAGTCCCAAACATATTATCTTACGACATTAATTTGATAAAATACTGAATATTCTGAGTCCTCTTTTAGAAGACTGCATGGACACCCTTGCAAAACGGAATAGAAAGGAGAAGAAAAGTTGCCGATGGTCAAAATGTTGCTTTAGGCCTATAGGTTATGGACGTTTTGTTTGAATATTACAAACAACATCCAGAACACTGTTATAGAACAGCCCGAGTAAATAACTGAATTCATAAAAGCAGGTTAACAAATACATCTGCGTGACGCAGAAACACTATAATACTTGCACATGGCTCTGGCTCATATGCGCTCGTTCTGTCTGTCTCGCATAGGCCTATACTGTAGGCTACAACCTGAAACTACATTACATGCAGGTTCGAGCTTTGTTCTATAAACATAATTAATATCCTAATAAAGACTGTACCCTTTGGAGTATTTTAGTTAGGCTACTCAACTTTTTCCCAAATCTGAGCAACTCTTGCCAGGAAAGAAAAGGATATGCCTATAAAGAGAAGGATATGCCTTATAAAGGAATTACATATATTTTAAGGTCTTACTAGGGATAGGCTACTACTACTAGAACATATAGAGTGATACGTTTGTCTTGGTCAAAGATGCGCTAAGCAACATTTTAGAAATGACTTAAAACAAGATTAGCCTATTCTTCTCTTGAGATACATAGAATAAATAACGGTTAACATACTCATACTTTTGATAAAACTACAGCTGAGCATTCACTCGAACTCTAATTGTTAAAAAATTCAAACTTACCTCCGACACGCGTTAAACCCAAATGGAGATGTGTGTAGGGGGGAAAATAGGAAATGTCGGGCATGGAGCGACACACAATAGACGAACGTACTCTTGAGTCAGACAGACGCCAACACCCTTTTTCACTGACGCTCAACAGGTTTGCTCAGCTTGAAAATAGGCTGAGTTTAAATTGTTGCATGCGCTGGAGAGGAGGAGGATTTTATCATTTGTTTGTCATTGGTTGCTTTCAATGACCTGTTGTTGCTATAACAAATCATTAGCCTATGTAAAAACGGTGATATGGCAGATACCAAATCGAACATTATCACATCAATATATTCAAAATAGTTGTGTACAGTACCTGCTTTGGTTACATATTGTATCGTGAGAGCATGCACAGTGCACATCTCTGAACACAAACAGTTTAACATGTTTACTTCTAACAATGGTATTCAATGGTATTTATTTGGCTTTTCATTAATAAGAATTTGCACAAACAATTGAAGGCTAATCGTTTTAGCTCAATACAACTCTGTTTGACCATAATGCCCAGGGCCTATAGCTAAATGAAATGTATTTCATCTGTTCGATCATACATCTCACTACCACGGTAAAACACCTGAAAATAAACTCATATATTTGAGCCAATAAAGAAACAAAACAGTAAATAGATGCATTGTGGTCCACCCTCCATCCGCTCTCACATCCATTCAGGTGTCATTACAGTGTCATGGCCAGAGCCCTGCCCCATTCCCACCCCCGAATCTTCATCATTAGAACAACAGCAACCAGTTAGTCAGATTCCATCCTTTAGAGATGCTTAGAGTTCACTTGTGTCATCTTCAGATTTTCTTTTGTTGTTGGAGAAAGAAAAAAAAAATGGAGGCAGAAACAAGATGTTTTTAAATATTACACACATAACAACAGTACAGTGTAACAATCAAATGAAAGAACATTTCTTATGCAGTATAAACTATTTGTCAAGCATTTATGTAGACCTAGTAAAGGGTTTATAAAGACATGGATATAAAATAGGCTCTTACTTGTTCTTTCTAGTGCATTTGGGATCTGAAGAGAGAATAATGAGATGTTACTACAAACACTGACAGAGTCTGGGTCTATCCTCTTGAGTTACATTCATAATGTAAGAACGTATTAGTAATTGGGCTATGTGTACTTACTAAGTAGGACAAACAAGCCACCTACTACAAGCAAGCCTGCAATGATCAGGCCTCCAATTCGTAGTCTCTCATAGTCTGGGAAATTCAACATTCAACAGCTAAGAATCACACAGGTGCAATGATTCATCCAATGTCAGAAGCATATTTCTGATGTGCTCATGTCATTTCATATCCAATAAGAATATGGCCACTTACATACCACTACGATCATTTTGTTTGTTGGTGGTGATTTATCAGTTCCCTTTGAATGAGTGTAGAGGAATGAGCTACTTACTGTAAACAAATGGATCTGCAGATGAGAGAGGGGGGAGGAGAGAAAGGGAGAACAGAAAATTAACCTCAAGCAAAAAAAACACATGTTGCTCTGACAGGCTGCACAGTGTGTGACTCTGGTTTAAGTGACAGTGATCAAATCTGCTGAAAATAGTTAGTTTTCATTCACAGTCACCTGAAAACAAGAACCTCATAAAAAACAGAGTCTAACAAAGAGCAAGTTTTGACCAACCCGTCAGACAACTAGAGACAACACTAAATCAGATGTGTCTTACTTGCTTCAGTTTCCTCAAAGAATGCACAGAGAACTAGGAGAGAAAAAGAAGAAACATTTTAAAAACGTTTGTCATTTGGTGGATAGATCTAAGTGTATATGTAGTTTTGATCATGTTAAGGGTCAAGGTCAACAATCATTTCTTGGAAGGACACAAAAGGTCACATAATGTAAAGTGCAACAAAACAATCCTGTAACATTCTTCTAAGACAAAGCAGAACGTGTCTGTTGTATCACAGATTTGTAGATCCCACTGTAGCTTTCCATACTAATGTCCATAAAATCTTTAATAATATTTATTTCATTTTGCAGAATTCATCTGTTGCATTACCCCATGCATCTTTATCATGAAAATGTCTAATTTACCTGTCAGCAAAAGCAGAACTGAGAATTGGCCCATCTTGCACACAACCTGACTGGGAGCAAAATGAGAAAAGGCATCTATTATAACAGCATAACATCTCACAAGTCTAGGTCCAAGAGGCTTATAAACAGCTTCTACCCCCAAGCCGTAAGACTCCTGAACATCTAATCAAATGGCTACCCAGAATATTTGCATTGCCCCCCCCCCCCCCCCTATTTTACATTGCTGCTACTCTCTGCTATTATCTATGCATAGTCACTTTAATAACTCTACCTACATGTACATATTACCTCAATTACCTTGACTAACCGATGCCCCCGCACATTGACTCTGTACCAGTACACCCTGTATACAGCCTCACTATTGTAATGGTACTGCTGCGCTTTGATTATTTGTTACTTTATTTGTTACTTTTTTAAGGTATTTTTAAGCATTTCACTGTAAGGAAGTAGTATTCGACGGATGTGACAAATAAGATTTGATTTGACATACCAATAACCATTGGGGTCATTCCTAGAATTTAACACCATCTTGAATTAACCCTTGTTATTCCTAGCTGAAGAGGGATTATACTGTTTGATTATACTCGTATGATCTATAATGAACTAATATCATTAAAACCATTGTGTCTATGTTGCCCTCCTGCACAGTCCCATTCTTGTTCCCAAACACAGTGAGGATAAAGGGGCAGAATGTCCTTGTGGTGTGAGACAGACACCGGGACGCAGCAGGAGGGCATTGTGGGTGTTTGGACAGAAAACAGCTGAGGGAGGAAATGTGGGGCGGACGCCACAGGCCTCAGGACACCCTTGGCTCGACCTTGGTCACTCACTGGGGTTTACACTGCAATGTTTTGGAAATATAGAAATACGACACCCATCTCCTTCATTCTGGTAAAAACGAGTTTGTTTTACAATGGACAATTCCACCATTTGAAGACCAGGTCAATGCTAGTAATCCAACTTTTCCTATCAGATTTTTTAGAATGAGTTTTCTAGTTTTCTAATGCCCTCATACACAGTAAGATGTGGTCGTAGATGACTCTATCTCTCAACTCCAACTGACAATGATGGGAATTAGTCCTATGTCGAAATACTATTATGTGTATAGTTCACGTCAGAGCATTCACTTAGAGCATTCATACACTGAAACATAACACATACATTTGAACTTATAGAGGGAAACAGAATATTTCCATTTGTATTGTACTATATATCCCAATATATAGTATATATAGTACAATATATATTCCAATATGCCCAGAATGCCATTTTCCCTGTTGCAGACTAATAGTAGTGAAGGTCACATGCTGATCAGCATGTCATCCCTCAAGGTCAAGGATACCTATCCATATATTTACTGCCTGACAACTGCCTTTCGCAGGGAACACACCAACCTGGCTCAACCAACTGAGAATATATTGACTTTACAAAGTGAATTTACATTGACTATCTAAATATATACAAAAATCACCATTACATCCATACAATCTTCAGAACCTAATGGTGCTATAGCAACACCCCACCCTATGGATGTGTAAGTGATCAGAACAACACAGATGGTTGTAAAACAGGGCCTGGGAAAGCCAGTGAAATCCCTTCTTACCTGAGAACAAGGTCTGTCTTGGCAAGGGGTCTGGGGATGTCTGCTGGGTAGCTCAGGTCGTCCTGCTGACTTCACACACCTAGTCTTTACTCTTTCCTTTTACCTTGAGGAATAGCCCCTCCCTTTTGTTGTCACCTTAAACACACTATAGGACGATGAGATCCCGTGTGCAGAATGTGTGTGGTGCATCCAGGTGCACTGTTGTGCCCCAAACACAGGCCTGTGCCCTTCTGTTCAGGGTTAAAAACACTGGGACGAGGTACTGAGTTGCCATACCAAGACCTACAAAGCGAATCCACCGAAAGAGATCCAATGAAATAGTGATCTCATACTGATCACTATTTCATTGGATCTCTTTCGGTGGATTCGCTTTATGGTCAGTTATATTAGACTTTGTGCATGTCCTACTGATAAGCAGAATGAATGCTAGAGAAGCATACGGTTTGAGCTGGAGAGAAATGGATTTGGGGCGTCCTTGAAATATTTGAATGCCTTACAATCAATCTCCATGATTACGCCACAGTGAGATACATTAATCCAGGAAGTTTCCTTCCAGTCCAGTAACCTTTCAATGTCATTCTGAGACATTCTAAGAGGACATTCTAAGAAGACAATCTAAAAGGACACAGAGAGACATTATGTACCGTCCCAAATTTTAGCATTGTCTGAAATAGGAGTGAGAAAAATCTCAATATTTTTGTAGTCTCTTTGATAAACGGATGTTAAAAAATGCTATATGGGTAATACAAAAGGCCAACACACAACACAGAATTAACAGGAGTAGCCTTTGGCCAGAATGTATTGAATCAATGCAGTCTAATAGGTTCCCTCGAATAGAGATACACTACATGGCCAAAAGTATGCTCGTTGAACATCTCATTCCAAAATCATGGGCATTAACTTGGAGTTGGTCACCCCTTTGCTGTAGGCTCGTCACGATATCAACATTTTACAAACGATACGATACCAGGCCAAGTATCACGATGCCACTCAGGCTCCCGAGTGGCGCAGAAGTCTAAGGCACTGCATCTCAGTGCTAGAGCCGTCAATAAAGACACCCTGGTTGGAATCCAGGTTGTTTCACAACTGTCCGCGATTGAGAGTCCCATAGAGCGGCGCACAATCTTTTTATTTTATGTTATTTAACCTTTCTTTAACTAGGCAAGTCAGTTCAAAACAAATATAGTCCGGGTTTGGCCGGTGTAGGCCGTCATTGTAAACAATAATTTATTCTGAACTGACTGACGCCCCAGTCTGAGGAGCAGGTTTTCATCAAGGACCTCTCTGTATTTTGCTCAATTAGTCTTTCCCTCGATCCTGACTCAATCCTGACTAGTCTCCCAGTCCCTGCTGCTGAAAAACATCCCCACAGCATGATGCTGACACCAACATGCTTGACCGTTGGGATGGTATTGGCCAGGGGATGAGCGGTGCCTGGTTTCCTCCAGATGTTATGGTTGGCATTCAGGCCTAAGTGTTCAATCTTGGTTACACCGGACCAGACAATCTTGTTTCTCATGGTCTGAGAGTCCTTTAGGTGCCTTTTGGCAAACTCCAAGCCACTCTACCATAAAGGCCTGATTGGTGGAGTGCTGCAGAGATGGTTGTCCTTCTGGAAGGTTCTCTCATCTCCACAGAGGAACTCTGGAGCTCTGTCAGAGTGACCATCGGGCTCTTGGTCACCTACCTGACCAAGGCCCTTCTTCCCCGATTGCTCAGTTTGGCTGGGCAGCCAGCTCGAAGAAGAATCCTGGCGGTTCCAAACTTCTTCTATTAAAGAATGATGGGGGCCACTGTGTTCTTGGGGACCTTCAATGCTGCAGAAATGTTTTAGTATCCTTCCCCAAATCTGTGCCTCAACACAATCCTGTCTCTGAGCTCTACGGACAATTCCTTCCACCTAATAGCTTGGTTTTTGTCCTGACTGCACTGTCAACTGTGGGACCTGTATATAGACAGGTGCCTTTCCAAATCATGTCCAATCAATTGAATTTACCACAGGTGGAATCCAATCAAGTTGTAGAAAAATCTCAAGGATGATCAACGGAAACAGGATGTACAGTATATGAACTCAATTTCGAGTCTCATAGCAAAGGGTCTGTATTCTTATGCAAATAAGGTATTTCTGTGTTTTATTTTGTATAAATTTGCATTATGGGATATTGTGTGTAGATGTATGAGGATTTTTATTTATTTAATCCATTTTAGACTAAGGCTGTAATGTAACAAAATGTGGAAAAAGTGAAGGGGTGTCACGCCCTGACCATAGAAAGCTGTTTATTCTCTATGTTGGTGTAACGGTTTTCTTTAGGTGAAGGAGAGTCGGACCAAAATGCAGCGGTTGGTGGTTATTCATGGTTTTTTAATGAAGAAAAACTATACATGAATAAACTAACAAAACAATAAATGTGCGAAAACCTAAACAGCCTATCTGGTGACAACAAACACAAAGACAGGAACAATCAAAGAATATGGCTGCCTAAATATGGTTCCCAATCAGAGACAACGATAAACACCTGCCTCTGATTGAGAACCACTCCAGACAGCCATAGACTATGCTAGAAACCCCTACTATAATACAAACCCAATACCTAACAAAAACCCCAAGACAAAACACACCACATACAAAACCCATGTCACACCCTGGCCTGACCAAATTAATAAAGAAAACACAAAGACCAGGGCGTGACAGTTGGTTGGGGCGTGATAGTGACTAGGGTGGGTCATCTAGGTGAATTGTATTTCTATGGTGGCTTGATATGGTTCCTAATCAGATGCAGTTTATCGTTGTCTCTGATTGGGGATAATATTTAGGTAGCCATTTTCCCCATTGTGTTTGTGGGATCTTGTCTACACTTAGTTGCCTGTGTGTACACCAGTAGCGTCACGTTTCGTTTGTGCTTTTTTGGTGAGTTTCTATTAATTGAAATATGTGGAACTCTATTCACGCTGCGCCATGGTCTACTCCTTTTTGACAAGCGTGACAATGGGTCTGAATACTTTCCGAATGCACTGAGAGGCACACTGCTCTCAACTTTCAAAACATTAGGCACTAAACATAATTTAAGGAGCACTAGAAATGTATTTTGTTTATAGTTTAGGCTTCCAGTAGGCCAATACGAACCCTACCTTTTGAAACACATCTCATGAGTAGCAGACCCTTTTCCTTTCTTCCTGTGTCAGTCATATTTGCCTAAACTTACTGGCAAGTTAGCAGGTTGTTAGCTAGCTAGGTAACCTGACTGAACAACGTAATTTGTTATCAAACTAATAATTAGCGACCGGGATTAGTTTGTTAAATTATATTTAAAAAAGGCATCTTCTCTTAACAGTTTAGGCTAGAGACTAGCCGTTTTCTTTGCTGTAAAGCTGCAGACATGCCTGTCGCGTGCTCCATTTCCCCTCTCTGACGCTCAGAGGCTAGAGGCTGCATGACAGTGAACTTCCAAAGTCTACTCCGACTGGTCTGTGCCCTAGGTTATAACAGGCGATGAAATTATACAATATATTAACATTGCTTGCTTTGTGCGCAGCTCCAATGTAACACATCTAACAAGAGAACACTCACCCGAGTTTGGGTCTGCTTCCCAGCTGATATGCACATGAAAGTTTAGAAGCAAAACTGACTTTACAAACATTTCATAACAGGCGCTAGCAGGTTTTTTATATCGGTAGGTTTAAAAAGTCGGTAGTATCATATGAAAATGTACTACAGTATTCTAAAATGTTGGTATTATAAGTATCATAATATTACCGTGTTACCAGTATACCTTGCAGCGCTTCTTTGCTGTTATAACAGCCTCCACTCTTCTGGGAAGGCTTTCCACTAGATGTTGGAACATTGCTGTGGGGACTTGCTTCCATTCAGCAACAAGAGCATTAGTAAGGTCGAGCACTGATGTTGGGCGATTAGGCCTGACTCGCAGTCGGCGTTCCAATTCATCCCAAAGGTGTTCGATGGGGTTGAGGTCAGGGCTCTGTGCAGGCCAGTCAAAGTTCTTCCACATCGATCTCGACAAACCATTTTTATAAGGACCTCGCTTTGTGCACAGGGGCATTGTCATGGTGAAACAGGAAAGGGCCTTCCTCAAACTGTTGCCACAAAGTTGGAAGCACAGAATTATCTAGAATGTCATTGCATGCTTTAGTGTTACGATTTCCCTTCACTGGAACTAAGGGGCCAAGCCCAAACCATGAAAAACAGCCCCAGACCATTAATCCTCCACCACCAAACTTTACAGTTGGCACTATGCATTGGGGCAGGTAGCGTTCTCCTGGCAGCTGCCAAGCCCAGATTCGCCCGTCGGATTGCCAGATGGTGAAGTGTGATTATTCTCTCCCGAGAACGTGTTTACACTGCTCCAGAGTTCAATGGCGGTGAGCGTTACACCACTCCAACTAACGCTTGGCATTGCGCATGGTAATGTTAGGCTTGTGTGCGGCTGCTCGGCCATGGAAACCCATTTCATGAAGCTCCCGGCGAACAGTTCTTGTGCTGACATTGCTTTGAGAGGCAGTTTGGAACTCGGTAATGAGTGTTGCAACCAAGGACAGCCAATTTTTACATGCTTCAGCACTCGGCATCCTGTTCTGTAAGCTTGTGGGACCTACCACTTCGAGGCTGAGCCATTGTTTATCCTATACATTTCCACTTCGCAATAATAACACTTTGACTAACTGACTTTTTGGAAAGGTGGTATCCTATGACGGTGCCATGCTAAAAGTCACTGAGCTCTTCAATAAGACCATTCTACTGCCAATGTTTGTGTATGGAGATTTTATACACCTGTGGCTGAAATAGCCGAATCCACAAATTTGAAGGGGTGTCCATGTACTTTAGTATATATAGTGCACCTTGTCCATATGGCTCTATTGTTATAAATAAATGACAACTGTATAGAAAATCCCACACAGATCTATAAGTGTCCCTCCCAAGCCAGTTTTGGAGTAAAAAGAAACATGACAACCGTCAGATTGAGATCATGCTCATCTCACAGAGAGGGAGGTGCCTTAAATACAATATAATGCTTTGGAATATTCCACATCTATTCCCAACTCAAAGAGACAGCTATCATAGCTCAGAGATCAGAACTCACTACTGGTGATGTCAGTGGCACTCTGTCTCTCTGCCTGTCAAAACAAATAATATATAAATGTTTTTGTCACATGCTTTGTCAACAACAGGTTTTGTCTTCCTGCCAGCCTGCCTGCCTGCCTGTGTGATCATGTGCTTCTCATTTGGAGTAGTGTGGAAAGTAAATGAAAACACAAAGCCTTGAAAAACGCTAACACAGTAAACTGAACAACAGAGTCAAGAACCTAAGGCTCACACCTCTATGGTGGCTCCTCAGAGGGGACACATGACTGAACCTCTGCACATTATTGGCATGGTGACGTGCTGCTATCTGGGACTATTCATATCCCCGCGGCATCTGCGGAGGAATACGTATCCAGTTCTTCACAAGTGATAATACAATAATGTGAGTGACTATATCCTAGTTAGAGGGACCATCAGTGACATATTGAAGACCTGACATGAGACTGAGGTGGTTACCACCATGAAGGACTGATAAAACTGTGAGATAAAGTCCATTCTGTGCTGTCCATGTCTATGTGTGTATTGTGTCCAACATATGTGTGTTCCATTGTTGTACGTTCAAGCACAACAGCATTCCATGCAACCAGAATAGTTTTAAGACATTTATTACTGACGATAACACAACTTTTCCACAATGTTCAAAACTGACCATATAGTGCAAACGAATTGATCGGAAGACTGCATACCTGCATACCCAGTGATGTAAAATACTTTAAAGTACTACCTACATAGTTTTTTCTTTGGTATCTGTACTTTACTTTACTATTTATGTATATTCTTGACAATGTATACTTTTACTTCACTACATTCCTAAAGAAAATCGTGTACTTTTTACTCCATACATTTTCCCCGACTCTCAAAAGTACTCATTACATTTTCAATGCTTAGCAGTACAGGAAAATGGTCCAAGTCACGCATTTATCAAGACAACGTTCCTGGTCATATGTACTGCCTCTGATCTGGCAGAGCAACTAAACAAAAATAGTTTGTTTGTAAATTACGTCTAAGTGTAAGAGGGCGCTCCTGGCTATCTGTAAAACAAATATGTAATAAAAATATGAGTGCCGTCTGGTTTGCTTTATAAAAGGAATTTGAAATTATTTATACTTTTATTTTTGATAATTAAGTACATTTTTGTGATTACATAAATTTTGATACTTAAGTATATTTAAAACCAAATACTTTTAGACTTTTACTCAAGTAGGATTTTACTGGGTGACTCACTTTTACTTAAGTCCTTTCATATTAAGGTATCTTTCCTTTTACTCAAGTATGACAATTGGGTACCTTACACATACCTCAGCTACATAGTCTACAGAACCAGTGGCCACAGGGAAAGGGTTGTCGTAGACTCACACAAGAGACAGTCAGGGTGGGCTATCCAAAGGGTAAAGCTGACACACAGGTACAACACACACATAAGACATTCCCTCCACAAAAACCCTGCTCTCTTCTTTGCACAACAACTCTTTAAAATAGTATTGACAGTGACACGTTTTTTTGTTTGTTTTGGCTCTGTACCCCAGCACTTTGGATATGAAATAATATCATGACTGTGAGGTTGACGTGCAGAGTGTCATATTTAATTTGAGGATATTTTCATCCAAATCGGGTGAACCATTTAGAAATTACAGCACTTTTTCTACATAGTTCCCCCATTTTAAGGCACCAAAAGTATTGCGACAAATGTACTTGTATGTGTATGAAAGTAGTAAAAAGTTAAGTATTTAGTCCCATATTCATTAGCACACAATGACCACATCAAGCTTGTGACTCTACACATTTGTTGAATGCATTTGCTGTTTGTTTTGGTTGTGTTTCAGATTATTTTGTGCCCAATACATAAGAATGGTAAATAATGGATTGTGTCTGTAACTTGTGTGTCTGTAACTTTCTCATTCATCATTATTCACGATTCATTCAGGATTATCCGTAATCATGGTAGCATCCACATTAATGCAGAAATGTTTAGAAACATATTTTATTCTTATTTTACAATTAAAGTGACTCCAAAATGACACGATACATTATTGACCATTCATTTATATTGGGCACAATATAATCTGAAACACAACCAAAACAAACAACAAATGCATTCAACAAATTTGCAGAGTCACAAGCTTGATGTAGTCATTGCGTGCGATGAATATGGGACCAAATACTTAACTTTCTACTACTTTAATATACATATAAGTGCATTTGTCCAAATGGGGGGACTATTTACAAAAAGTGCTGTCATTTCTAAACGGTTCACCCGATATGGATGAAAATAACCTCAAATTAAAGCTGACAGTCTACACTTTAACATCATAGTCATTGAATCATTTCAAATCCAAAGTGTACAGAGCCAAAACAACAAGTTTCACTGCCCCAATACAAATGGAACACACTGTATTAATATAGTATGAATGCATCATCACTGACACAACTCCGGTGCATAGCTTAGACTTAAACAAAAGTGTGGTATGTAAGTATGCCTGCATGCACTGACACAACTCCGGTGTATAGCTTAGACTTAAACAAAAGTGTGGTATGTAAGTATGCCTGCATGCACTGACACAAGCACGCTCGTGCTGGAACACTCAACTTACAGTACTCTTACTTGTTAGGAGGCATATTTGTCACTAAACAAACCATCTAAGGGCCTTTGAGCATTTGACCATATCCTCTGACAAGCCACTCTGAAGATGGGGAGCATGCATAAAAATAGAAATACATCTCAAAGAATGTATGTAATTCTAAACAAATTAGCAATGCATATTGTGGGATCTGGAGTGATGTGAGTTGTGTCCGTGTCAGAGTCATACCAGAGCATAGCAGGCCAGCTGAGTCAACATCGCACCACCTCTACTGATCCTCCACTGGAACACTTTAGACAGCTACTCAGACGTCCTGCTCTCTATTGTTTATGCAGTGAAAACAGGTGTTAGCTGGCTGCCAGCATAACTGTAAAACAATTAATGGAGCTATAAAACGCAGTATAAAAAATGAACATAAACTTCCGTATTCCGGAGTAGAGGAAAAGTCAGAGACGCACAATTATAGTACATGATCAAACGCTTTAGTAGTATCCCAGCATCATTGAACTTCAGTTTCTGTACTGTCATGGCTGCTCTCTGTTGGACAAATAGTAGAACTGCGACTGAACAAACCAAGGCAAAACAAATCTAAAAGCTTATGGGTGAGAATATGATATATGAGACTTTGGTAAGAAGTTTTCAAAATGCAACATTTTATTTAACTTCCTATGTTTAGCTACATTTAATAAGATAAAAAACACAGGAAACTGATGCCAGTATCATATATTGCATACTGCTAGATAAGCAAATAATAGAACAGTAAAACAAAATAGAAATTACAATCAAAATCTGCATATGCAAAAAACCCCACAAAGTGCCACCTTTAAGAAGTTGAATAAGTAAATCCAACAGTATTGAAAGGTGTGTGTTTAATCCTTTGTCACCATTGTGGTGACGTCATCCTCACGATCTTTCCCCCCTGTTGACACAAACACAGAAAAGAGAAGAGAACCATATGAACGTCACGCTGCATCATTCTCTGGTCCATCCTCTGTTAGGGCTGAAGGAGAGAGGTACTTACTGAAACAGAGCTGGAACCTCTCAGATCTCCTGAGCACAGTGTATGACAGACCAAAGACGATGAGGATACCAAAGAAACCACCAATGACGCAGCCAATGAGGGTGGCAAAGTAACTGCCGTCCTCTGAAAATGTATCCGAAGAGGACAGAGAGACAGACAAACAGGATAGAGAGACAGACGGGATAGACAGACAGGATAGACAGGAAAGACAGACAGACAGACAAAGAGATTAGGGTTAGCTAATGATGACAACGTCAAATACCATACGCTCAGGGAAGGTGTATTAGAGAGATGTATTTACCGTACACCCAGAGGTATCCATCCACTAGTGGTCGTCCTGAGCTCTCACATATCACACGTGTGTGGTTGTCAGAGCGGGATGTCCCACTGATAAGCCATATTGCAAAGAGCTCCTTACCTGTGTTATCACAGTACCCTTTTATTGACTGAGAGGACAGAGAGAGAGAGAGGAGGGGGGAGAGATTATCTCATCTGGTGATGCATAAAGACTCTAATTAGCAAGCGCTAAAGGGGCAATGAAAGTAACTGTTTTGCACTCCAACAGGCCTGCTGAATTGAGCTACTGTATGGATTTCTCAGTGATTTCAGCTGTACCAATGGTCATGCTAATTAGGTCACCTGCGTCATCCAGGCCTGTACAGAGCAAATACCTGTAACCTGGATGGTTGGTATAATATAAGCTAAGGCTGTGCCACTCACCTGGGCAGCCAGATACTCAGTGTGGTCTCCTGGGCAGATGAGGGTTATGTTTCTATGGCTACCATAGAGAGTGAAGTTGAGTTGTCTAGGAGGAGGGGACACACCACACTGGAAGGCAGCAGGCTTGCCAACAGCCACTGATACGTTATTTGGGAGCGTAGTGTAGTTGTTCTGGGCTAGAGGATGGATGATGATGGGGTATTAGGAAGAGATGGGTACAGTGAATGAGAGAAATGGGAGGGGAGAAGAGACAGCAAGGAGAGAAATGCAACATAATCAGTCATAGCTTGTGAAACAGCCTAGTCCTAATTTGCCTAGGAGGCAAAGTGCACTAGTTCTCATGGAAAGGGTTGTTTGACTGTTTGACTATTACAATGTGAATTGGTCTGAGATTGTATTTTCCTGATACAAGGGACATCAGTGAAACCAAGGCACCACTGCAAATATTGCTCTCTGTCTACATTCTAGGTCTGGATGGCTGCTCTTGAGCCCAACCAATCTTGGCTAAAATAAACACAATATGGTAGCTTTACAGTAGCTACCTTTACATGTATGATTGGCAAGACAGACCCAACGGTCAACCAAGTCAGTCCTACCTGAGCATTGAAGATGAAGCAGAGCCAACAGGAACACAGACAGACCAAGCCCTGGTCCCGTCATCCCACATACAGACATTATTCTTCTCTTCATCAACAAAACAACTTTCTACCAACCCCTCCAAGACATCCGCTTCAGTGGACATTCATGTCCTGAGACTCTAGCTGCTGCCAATGATTCCAGCCTGAAAACAGAGAGAGAGAGAGGACATACAACTCTCCTTGAGCTACGACCTAAACAAATGAACAAACAACTGTATATATGGTGAAAAACAAATGAACTCCCTGGACTGATTTGCAAGAAAGATTCCTGGGAATTAAGATAATGAGAACAGGTTGAGCAGGGCTGGGCCGCATTTAGCATAGAAAGCGATGAGGTTATTTCCTTTCCTTTCTCTCTCTCTCATTCCTTCTCAGAGCACACCCGTGATTTGAGTAAAGACATTTCACTTCCAAAGCAGACACCCAATATTGTCCTCTTTTTACCAAGGGAAAAAAGAGACAGTGTCTCACTATACCACACAGTATACAGTTCACAAGTAATGCTAAAGACTTTAAGGTGAAAGGTTGTTATGTACTTTAAAAACCCTTTAGGTTTACTAACAACAGATGTATTTGCATGGCCAGTGGACATAAGTCTAGCACATTTGGGTCTGGGAAAATACACAGGCTAATGGGGTTGCCTGGCAGGGGTCATGCAGGGCAGTCATGCAGAGTTACCCAATGATGTAATGATATGTTAGATTACATTGACTGTAGAACTGATCATATAGTGAGCCATTTATAGTATCACCTTTCAGGATGTCTAAATAGTTCAGTTCCTGTAAACCAGGAATGTTTAGATTCCATAAAACTAGTTCCACAACTGTGTCCAGATACAAAGTGTTATGTATTGCGGAAATGACGGGCTTTTTACTGAGGCTTTAGCCGCAAAATATAATACTGGTACAGATGTAAGATCTTAATTTGATCACCCTTTTGAAGGAAATGTACAACTTGAAAAAGGCTTCTGGAGTTTGTCATTTCCACTTTGAAATTTCAGACTTGATTTTCCCTTACAGAAAATGTATCTACTACTACAAAAATATCCATGAATTATAATCCACATAATTCATATTTCCTGTTGCTTCAGGATTGGTTTCCTTCTGTAGCAAACTGGCTCAAATTAAGATCACATATCTGTAGATGACATTTGACATACATCATCCAGTTTGTAAATTAAATCTTTATTTCAATACAATATTCAATAGACAATTTACATTTACAGAAGGAACAGAGTTTAAATCAGTAACAATAACATTCTTACTAAGAATTTCATCATTTATTCACAGAAAATATATATACATTCACATCTGTTGAAGTCATCTGCACAGAGACTAGACTTCAAACAATATAAAACGAGGAAATGAAAGCATAAAGACCGTCAAATAAGCTTGATAAACTACATCACATTAAACTACAGCAAATTGAGTCCTGATGATCAACAGACAATACAGAGTTTTTCTAGTGTTGCTGTGTAGCTAATTATCTACCAATAAGGTAGTTGTGGTTCTCAGCAGGTAATAGGCCCTTAACTGACAACACACAGCTGAGTATGATCTCTGTAGTGTAGTGCATCATTTTGTGATGAATATGTTATATGACTTGGTGTTGTTAACCGTTAATCCCTAGTAACTTGTGAAGCAGAAATGGTTAATAAGAACATCATTCTGGTTGTTATTGCACATTTGAGATTGAAATCCATGGATCACTTACAAATAAACATCCACTTTCAAAAAAATCTGTTACTAATATTTACAATAAAGCCAAACAAATACAACACTGATTTAACTATGCATATCTCATACGTTCAACAGCTCAATTTCTAATCTACACAGGCTATAGAAATACCCTTTACATTTCACCTGTAACTTGTCCCTAAATTCACGTCCCCACCAAAAACAAAACTAAGAAACATCGTGTATCATTATAGAAGGTAACAGTCACTCTGAACTGCAATCTGTGATACAAAAAAAGGATAGAGAGACAATTCAAGAGCTGAATATCTGACACTAATGTTTTTATTTGTGACGAACATTTGAGGTCTTAGGGAATTTCAGCTTCATGTTGTCTATGTTAGTAACTTTGGCATTATTTGTTCAAGGGAATCATATAAAGGAGAAACTTCACGGCAAAACCAGCCAGAATGTTATTTAACATCTGTTTGAGCGTTACATTTTGATAAACAGACTTGTTGTGTATCATAAGTTGGTTGCACCTAAAAGAGTCAAACTGTAAGAAAACTCTGAATACAAAAATGAACCCTTTAATGACATACACATGATCCCCATGACAGTACAATCTGCACATTGGCTGGCAGAGTGGTGATTTTCTATGACTTTGTCATGCATGTCCCATAACTATTTTCATTTGATGCTTTCTCATTTCACAAGACCATACACCTATTGATTATTCTTTGGTCAAGCTACCATTTCAAGGGTTTCCTCCGGTAATCTAGTTGAATTTACCTATACATCCAATTTCTGCACAAGGTTCCCCTAAAGGATGGGTTTTTGGACAGGTGAAGTGCAGTAAGTCTGATGGATAATATTTTGGTCATTTCTGATCCTTAAAGGTCAGTGCTCCCATGTACGCGCCATTTTGTGCACTCCTGGTGAATTGTGATACGTCTGTGAAGATAAGACAGGAAAAGAAGATTATACTTCTACCTGTGTGCATCTGTGTGTGCGTGTGTGTGTGCATGCGTACATGTGTATGTCTGTGTACTGTACTCACCCTCATGGCTGAGGAGATCCAGGGTAGGAAGCGGGACACTCTGGTGTAGACGCCAGGCTTCTTGGCCATGGCACAGCCTGTTCCCCAGCTCACCACCCCCAGCAGGCGGTAGCGGCTGGCCTTGGACAGGGAGTCCTCAGCCACAAACGGGCCCCCGCTGTCCCCCTGAGATAAGAAAGTCAACCACTCACATACAGTACATTGTAAAATCAGTCTCACTTGGGTGAATGGATTATATAAATATGAACAATTTCTCATGTAAAAGCTAGAATCTGGATAGAGAGCAACGGTACAGACTGGCTCATATCCGACACATATCCGACACATTCAGACGTCAATAATTGTCATGTTTGTAAGTGGAAGACAGAATACATGAATAAAGGTGACATTTTTTGTTCAAGTTTATTAATTGACTGTCAGGGGAGGGAAATGAGATGTCACTATAGCTGGTTACCTGACAGGCATCGGTACCACCCTTCTCAAAGCCAGCACAGAACATGCTGGTGGTGATCTGGTTGTCATAGTAATCAGGGGCGTTACAGACAGCGTCGTTGATGATTGGCACGTTAGCCTCCTGAAGAACGTCAGCAAGAGTCCCTAAGAGAGAAAGAGAGTGAGAGATATAGAGAGAACGAGAGAGGGATAGAAAGAGAGAAAGTGTGTGAGAGAGAGAGAGAGAGAGAGAGAGAGAGAGAGAGAGAGAGAGAGAGAGAGAGCTATTAATCCCTCTATTCACATTAATGATGGCGTGATCCGACAACCATATCTGACCAAAAGATTGTTGATTCCTGGTCAATAGTGCTTGGCACATCTGCACACAATGACACTGTCCCTATTTACATACTCAAAGGTCATACAGCGAGAGAGAGGAGGGAGAGAAAGAAAAGAGATAGGGAGAGGCTGTCTTGTCCAATGATAACAATGATACACCTACTCTGTCTTTCCATGGTTCCAGATAATGGTTTAAACCCAACTCCTACACTATCTGTCTCTGGGAAAAGATGATGTTTTAAACCCAGCTCCTACAGTATCGGTCTCTGGGACCAGATTATGATTTAAACCCAGCTCCTACAGTATCGGTCTCTGGGACCAGATTATGATTTAAACCCAGCTCCTACAGTATCGGTCTCTGGGACCAGATTATGTTTTAAACCCAACTCCTACAGTATCTGTCTATGAGACCAGATTATGATTTAAACCCAGCTCCTACAGTATCTGTCTATGAGACCAGATTATGATTTAAACCCAGCTCCTACAGTATCTATCTCTGGGACCAGATTATGATTTAAACCCAGCTCCTACAGTATCTATCTCTGGGATCAGATTATGATTTAAACCCAGCTCCTACAGTATCGGTCTCTGGGACCAGATTATGATTTAAACCCAGCTCCTACAGTATCTGTCTATGAGACCAGATTATGTTTTAAACCCAGCTCCTATAGTATCTGCCTCTGGGACCAGATTATGATTTAAACCCAGCTCCTACAGTATCTATCTCTGGGACCAGATTATGATTTAAACCCAACTCCTACAGTATCTGTCTCTGGGACCAGATTATGATTTCAACCCAGCTCCTACAGTATCTGTCTCTGGGACCAGATTATGATTTAAACCCAACTCCTACAGTGTCTATCTCTGGGACCAGATTATGATTTAAACCCAGCTCCTACAGTATCTATCTCTGGGACCAGATTATGATTTAAACCCAGCTCCTACAGTATCTGTCTCTGGGACCAGATGTAAGTTTAAGGATGTAGAAGCCAACACAGTCACTCACCATAGTAACCTACATTTCCCCAGCCTGTCACTGTCCCTATCTGGCCGTCAATCAGGCGCTGGCCGTAGTGGGGTAAACACACCGGCTGGATGTAGTCTGCAGAAAACAGAAGGTTTATTATTTCTTTTTAATTTCACCTTTATTTAACCAGGTAGGCCAGTTGAGAACAAGTTGTCATTTACAACAGCGACCTGGCCAAGATAAAGCAAAGCAGTGCAGCACAAACAACAATACATGGAATAAACAAACATACGGTCAATAGGTCATAAATAGCCATAGTGGCAAAATAATTACAATATAGTAATTAAACACTCAAATCAAATCAAATCAAAGGTTATTTGTCACGTATGCCGAATACAACAGGTGTAGGTAGACCTTACATTGAAATGCTTACTTACAGGCTCTAACCAATAGTGCAAAAAGGTGTTAGGTGAACAATAGGTAAGTAAAGAAATAAAACAGCAGTAAAAAGACAGGCTATATACAGTTGCGAGGCTATAAAAGTAGCGAGGCTACATACAGACACCGGTTAGTCAGGCTGATTGAGGGAGTATGTACATGTAGGTATGGATAAAGTGACTATGCATATATGATGAACAGAGAGTAGCAGTAGCGTAAAAGAGGAGTTGGCGGGTGGTGGGACACAATGCAGATAGCCCGGTTAGCCAATGGGCGGGAGTACTGGTTGGTCGGCCCAATTGAGGTAGTATGTACATGAATGTATAGTTAAAGTGACTATGCATATATGATAAACAGAGAGTAGCAGCAGCGTAAAAAGAGGGTTTGGGGAGGGTTGGGGGGGCACACAATGCAAATAGTCCGGGTAGCCATTTTATTACCTGTTCAGGAGTCTTATTGCTTGGGGGTAAAAACTGTTTTGTCCTAGACTTGGCACTCCGGTACCGCTTGCCATGCGGTAGTAGAGAACAATCTATGGCTGGGGTGGCTGGGGTCTTTGACAATTTGTAGGGCCTTCCTGGATGGCAGGCAGCTTAGCCCCAGTGATGTACTGGGCCGTACACACTACCCTTTGTAGTGCCATGCGGTCAGAGGCCGAGCAATTACCGTACCAGACAGTGATGCAACCAGTCAGGTGATGCTCTCGATGTTGCAGCTGTAGAACCTTTTGAGGATCTCAGGACCCATGCCAAATATTTTCGTTTCCTGAGGGGGAATAGGCTTTGTTGTGCCCTCTTCACGACTGTCTTAGTGTGTTTGGACCATTCTAGTTTGTCCAGAGTAGTGGTGCTGGGCAGGCAGGCAGAGTTGTATGACATTGAAGCTCGTCTGGAGGTTAGTTAACACAGTGTCCAAAGAAGGGCCAAAAGTATACAGAATGGTGTCGTCTGCGTAGAGGTGGATAAGAGAGTCACTAGCAGCAAGAGCGACATCGTTGATGTATACAGAGAAAAGAGTCGGCTTGAGGATTGAACCCTGTGGCACCCCTATAGAGACTGCCAGAGGTCCGGACAACAGGCCCTCCGATTTGACACACTGAACTCTGTCTGAGAAGTAGTTGGTGAACCAGACGAGGCAGTCATTTGAGAAACCAAGGCTGTTGAGTCTGCCGATAATAATGTGGTGATTGACAGAGTCAAAAGCATTGGCCAGGTCGATGAATACAGCTGCACAGTATTGTCTGTTATCGATGGCGGTTATGATGAGGTGAAGAGAAGGGAGCGAGAGATGAGATTGAATTATACTTAACTTCACTAGGGTAGGAGGCAGCATTCGGTATTTTGGATGAAAAGCGTGCCCAAATTAAACTGCCTGCTACTTAGGCCCAGAAGCTAGGATATGCATATAATTAGTTGATTTGGATAGAAAACACTCTACAGTTTCCAAAACCGTTAAAATAAGGTCTGTGAGTATAACAGAACTGATATGGTAGGCAAAAACCTGAGGAGAATCCAACCAGGAAGTACTATTATTCTATTATTTTGAAAGGCTGTTTTTCCATTGAAAGCCTATCCACCATTCAAAGACTTAGGACTAAGTACACAATCTCTATGGCTTCCCCTACATGTGGCCAGTCAGGCGTTTACTCTGAAAAATGAGGGAGATACAGCACTTTCAATGAGATGCCAGTGGAAATTTCCAGCCATGAGCGCGCATTTCTTGTTTCTCCTTTTCTATTGACGTAGCTTTTGTCCGGTTGAAATATTATTGATTATTTATGGCAAGATTTTTGGACATAAAGAGGTACATTATCGAACAAAACAAACATTTATTTTCTAACATGGAGACCTGGGAGTGCCACCAGATGAAGATTATCAAAGGTAAGTAATTAATGTTAACGCTATTTCTGACCTTGGTTGGATAATGGTTGTATGGTTTTTGTGGCTAGGCGCTGACCTAACATAATCGCGTCGTGTGCTTTCGCCGTAAAGCCTTTTTGAAATCTGACACAGTGGTTGCATTAAGGAGAATTTTATCTTTAAATGTATGCTAAACACTTGTATCTTTAATCAATGCTTATGATGAGTATTTCTGTAATTTGATGTGGCTCTCTGCATTTTCACCAGATGTATGTTTGAGACAATGATTACTGTACATAACGCGCCAATTTCAACTGAGGTTTTTGGACATAAAGATTAACTTTATCGAACAAAACACACATTTATTGTGTAACATGAAGTCCAGTGAGTGCCATCTGATGAAGATCATCAAAGGTTAGTGATTAATTTAATCGCTATTTCTAACTTTTGTGAGCCCTCTCCTTGGCTGGAAAATGGCTGTATGGTTTTCTGTGACTAGCTGCTGACCTAACATAATCGTTTGGTGTGCTTTCACCGAAATTGGATTTACAAGAGTTTACAAGAAGTTTATCTTTAAAATGGTGTAAAATACTTATATGTTTGAGGAATTTTAATTATGGGATTTCTGTTGTTTTGAATTTGGCACCCTGCAAATTCACTGGCTGTTGTCGAGGTGGGACGCTTGTACCAGAGAGGTTAAATGTATACTTGCACAAAAATTGAGATAGTTTACTTGCGGGCATGTGTGTTGTATTCACTGTGGATAATGTTAATCTTGGCGGCTGATGTTGCATGTTCTCAATTTACCCACCAGTGAGTTATTATATCATGAGAATAGCTGCAATTCGGAGTCCAACCACTAGATGTCAGACAAGGCCCAATATATATGTCCTTGATAAACAACAGGAAGTTCACTGCATAACAACTACATCCTAGATCAGTTTCCCAAAATCGGGGATGCACGTTTTGTTTAATAATGCCCTAGCACTACACAGCTGATTCAAATAATCAACTAATCATAAAGCTTTCATAATTTGAAACAGCTGTATAGTGTTAAGACAAAACGTGCACCCCTTGGGGTTTGGGAAACGCTGTCCTAGAGAGTTTTCTCTCTCACATTATAACAATGTAATGTTTTTCTATGTACGTCCAGCGATTCCACGAAAAATGACAGTAAAACAGAGGGCAAACTATTCTGTCCGGTTCTGATATCATTGTCTTTTGTCCAGGGGACAGCAGGCAGGCAGTAAAGAGGGCCTTTGTTTGGTAGTCTGACTGGAAACCTGAACACTGAAGAAGGGAATTACCATAGTGACTCGTCCCTCATCTCTATCTGGCTTTATCACTTCTCTCTACTTCCCTTCTCTCTCTCTCGCTCTCTCTCTTTCTCTCTCTCTCTCTCTCCCTCTCTCCCTCCCTCTCTCTCTACCTATTCTACCTCTAAGCACACTGTGGCTTCGTCTGATGTGCCTTGAAAAAGAACAACAAATCATCACAGTATAATAAGAATATAACAATATGGGCCCGGATGTGTTTACCTGTGAAGTGCAGAGGCTGGGCCAGAGCAAGGACAGCGATGTCTCTGCTGTTGTCGTCTATGTTGGGGTCTACGAAGGGCAGGTAGCTGCTGTGGTACACCACAGTCTTTACCTCAAGAACTCTAACATTCTTATGGGTGAGCTTGTTGTAGATGGAGCCCAGTAGCACCCTCCATCGAGACACCTGACGGTTCCTCCTGAGGACAAACAGAATCCATGAGAAGAAGTGTGTGTAAGCGAGAGAAGAGATAGAGAGAGAGAGCAAGTGAGACAGTGTGTGTGTGTGAGAGAGAGAGAGAGAGAGAGAGAGATAGAGAGAGAGAGAGAGAGAGAGAGAGAGAGAGAGAGAGAGAGAGAGAGAGAGAGAGAGAGAGAGAGATGGAGAGAAATATTCAGGGCTTACTCTGGGAAGCAGTGGGCTGCGCTGACGATCCAGCGGTCTGAGATGATGGAGCCTCCACACTGGTGCACCCCGTCATACTGCAGACTGACCTGCCACGGCCAGCTACCCTGCCTAGCATCTACACCACCTACTATACGGTCCTCTGTCAGACTACGCCTGCCACAGTCTAGACAGACGGAAAGAGAGGGGAGGGAGGGATAGGGAGGAGAAAGAGATATGGATGGGGAGGGAGGGAGGGAGAAGACAGAGAGAGATAGGGAGGGAGGAATAAAGAGAGAGGTAAGAGAGGGAGAGGTACAGGAGGAGAGAAAGAGAGATAGGGAGGAGTAAAGAGAGAGGTAATGGGGGGATGCAGGAGAGAGAGTTAAGCCATCTTGTACAACTCTCAGGTTGTTTTTCATCACTTTGTGTAAAAACTGTATCACGGTGTAAGGACCAAACCAAAGCTCTCAGCAGAACCTACCTTGACAAAGCAGACTTAGGACCTGGCCAGTTTCACAGTCACTGAAAAACAAAACGACAACAGTCAGACACAGCAGCCTGGAACCCATCTATGAGATATGAGTGTTATAAGAATGTCTGACCAGGGATATAGAGACTCTTTGATCTTCTTTCCATAGGTCAGCTCCTTCTCTTTGACACAGAAGAACTCCTCACGGTCGTTACTGCCTTCAGGGATACTGGACACGGAGTAATTCACCACGCTGGAGGGGACATAAGGCATGCATCTCTTTATTACAGAGACTTCTATCACTGACAGATCAGTTGAAAGATCCCTGGCCTAAACCAGATGAAGTTGTATAACTTTTTGGGCGACCTTACCAAATCCACATAGCAATGTAAGGTAAAACATACCCTCGTAAAACTGACCATCTTACCGATCCTCGACTTCGGCGATGTCATTTACAAAATAGCCTCCAACACCCTACTCAACAAATTGGATGCAGTCTATCACAGTGCCATCTGTTTTGTCATCAAAGCCCCATATACTACCCACCACTGCGACCTGTACGCTCTCGTTGGCTGGCCCTCGCTTCATACTCGTCGCCAAACCAACTGGCTCCAGGTCATCTACAAGACCCTGCTAGGTAAAGTCCCGCCTTATCTCTGCTCGCTGGTCACCATAGCAGCACCCACCCGTAGCATGCGTTCCAGCGGGTATATCTCACTTGTCAACCCCAAAGCCAATTCCTCCTTTGGCCGCCTCTCCTTCCAGTTCTCTGCTGCCATTGACTGGAACGAACTACAAAAATCTCTGAAACTGGAAACACTTATCTCCCTCACTAGCTTTAAGCACCAGCTGTCAGAGCAGCTCACAGATCACTGGACCTATACATATCCCATCTATAAATAGCCCAAACAACTACCGCTTCCCCTACTGCATTTATTTATTTATTTTGCTCCTTTGCACCCCAGTATTTCTACTTTGCACACTCATCTCCGGTCAAATCTACCATTCCAGTGTTTTACTTGCTATATTGTATTTACTTTGCCACCATGGCCTTTTTTTTTTGCCTTTACCTCCCTTATCTCAACTCATTTGCTCACATTGTATATAGACTTATTTTTCTACTGCATTATTGACTGTATGTTTGTTTTACTCCATGTGTAACTCTGTGTTGTTATATGTGTCGAACTGCTTTGCTTTATCTTGGCCAGGTCGCAGATGTAAATAAGAAATTGTTCTTAACTTGCCTACCTGGTGAAACAAGGGTCAAATAAAGAAAGAAAGAAAGATCTCTCATTGAAAGGAAGTCTGAGAAGTGGTAGATCCATTCTATATGCACCATTTTTTATGCTTCCTGTCCTTAAGTTTAGTTTTCGCCTCCTTTTATTTTCAGCTTTGTATATCAGCTGAAAATACAATCTTTTTTGTTTTTGAAAATATATTTCACAGCTGTTTAGAGTCTCTAAACTATACATTGCTTGCTTTGTGGCCATAAACTGAAATTAGGCAAACCATTAGAATTTTAGCAACCAGGCAAGGGTGGAGCACTTTCTGTGCAGCCTTCTTGCATGGCATAGGGGTATCAGCCCCCCACACCTCTCTGATTCAGATGGGTTGGGTTAAATGCGGAAGACACATTTCAGTTGAGTGCATTCAGTTGTACAACTGACTAGGTACTGCTTCCCTTTCCCTTTATGATGCTGTAGATAGTGACTCCCACTTTGGGATTTAATCTAAAGTCTTTCATATCACAATCCATCAATCTCCTCACCTGACAAAGCCCATCTCCTCACAGCTGATGTTGGCCAGGAGCTGGTTGGCCTCTGAGGAACAGAGGTGTCTCCACCGTCGCTCGGCCGAGTCAAACACCCGGAGACGTAGGTCCGAGCTTGGATTGGAGTTCACCTGGACTGGGTTGGAGAAATGAAATACTGGATCAAACAAACCATTCTATCGATTCAAGATACGATATGAGGTTGGCTTTGGTGGTGTGGTTTCCCTCTCACTTACCATCATATAATCCTGTGTCTTCTTCTCTGATACAAAATGTTACTAGGATTTGAAAAACAAACAAACAAACAAAAGTCAACAACATGTAATATAAAACTGTAAATTGCATACACACTCTGTTGATGAAATAGCAAACCTCACAGAGCCTGCAAACAAATCCACTAACTGCAATCAAACAAAGTTGGTAATATCTGTACTAGAGTTCGACCGATTATGATTTTTCAACGCCGATACCGATACCGATTATTGGAGGACCAAAAATACGATACCGATTAATCGGCCAATGTTTTTTTTTTTTTTTTTGTAATAAAGACAATTACAACAATACTGAATTAACACTTATTTTAACTTAATATGAAACATCAATAAAATCAATCTAGCCCCAAATAAATAATGAAACATGTTCAATTTGGTTTAAATAATGCAAAAACTAAGTGTTGGAGAAGAAAGTAATATGTGCCATGTAAAAATGTGTGCCATGTAAAATATGTGCCATGTAAAAAAGCTAACGTTTAAGTTCCTTGCTCAGAACATGAGAGCATATGACAGTTGGTGGTTCTTTTTAACATGAGACTTCAATATTCCAAGGTAAGAGGTTTTAGGTTGTAGTTAATACCTCTTGAAACTAGGGGGCACTATTTTCATTTTTTTTTAAATAACTATCCCAAAGTAAACGAGCTATTTTGTCAGGACAAGATGCTAGAATATGCATATAGGATAGAAAACACTCCAAAGTTTCCAAAACTGTAAAAATATTGTCTGTGAGTATAACAGAACTGATATTGCAGGCGAAAGCCTGAGAAAAATCCAATCAGGAAGGGACTCTTATTTAGAAAGCTCTGCGTTCCTATGCGTCCCTATTGAGCAGTGAATGGGATATCAACCAGATTCCTTTTTCTATGACTTCCCTAATGTGTCTAGTGTCACAATACATAGTTTCAGGCTTTTATTTTGAAAAATGAGCCTGAACGACAACATTGCGTCAGTGGTCAGCTGAAGTCTCTCAGAGTGTTTGGTGAGTAAAGGACAAATGCGGCCATTGTTTCTCTCTATCCTACTAAGAAGCCACCTGTCCCGGTTGATATATTATCTAATAGATATTTGAAAAACACCTTGAGGATTGATTATAAAAAACGTTTGCCATGTTTCTGTCGATATTATGGATCTAATTTGGAATATTTTCCAGCGTTGTCGAGAACGCAGTTTCCGGTGGATTTCTCAACCAAACGTGAAGTACAAACGGAGGTATTTCGGCTATAAAAATAATCTTTATGGGACAAAATGAACATTTGCTGTCTAACTGGGAGTCTCGTGAGTGAAAACATCCAAAGCTCATCAAAGGTAAACGATTTAATTTGATTGCTTTTCTGATTTTTCGTGACCAAGCTGCCTGCTGCTAGCTATGCATAATGCTATGCTAGGCTATCGATAAACTTACACAAATGCTTGTCTTTCTTTGGCTGTAAAGCATAATTTCAAAATCTGATATGACAGGGTGATTAACAAAAGGCTAAGCTATGTTTCAATATATTTCACTTGTGATTTCATGAATATGAATATTTTCGAGTAATATTTTTGTCCGTTGCGTTATGCTAATTAGTGTCAGTTGATGACAATTCTCCCGGATCCGGGAGAGGGAGTTCCAAGAATTAATATAGTATTTATAGGACTATTTCTCTCTGTACCATTTGTATTTCATATACCTTTGACTATTGGATGTTCTTATAGGCACTATAGTATTGCCAGTGTAACAGTATAGCTTCCGTCCCCCTCCTCGCCCCTACCTGGGCTCAAAACAGGAACACATCGACAACAGCCACACTCGAAGCATCGTTACCCATCGCTCCACAAAAGCCGCGGCCCTTGCAGCGCAAGGGGAATAACTACTCCAAATCTAAAAGCGAGTGACGTTTGAAACAGTATTAGCGCACACCCAGCTAACTAGCTAGCCATTTCACATTGGTTAGACCAGCCATTAGGCTGATAGGCTTGAAGTCATAAACAGCGCTGTGCTTGCGAAGAGCTGCTGGCAAAACACACGAAAGTGCTGTTTGAATGAATGATTACGGGCCCACTGCTGCTCAGTCAGACTGCTCTATCAAATCAGACTTAATTATAACATAATAACACACAGAAATACGAGCCTTAGATCATTAATATGGTCGAATCCGGAAACTATCATTTCGAAAACAAAGCGTTTATTATTTCAGTGAAATACGGAACCGTTCGGTATTTTTTTTAATATAACGGGTGGCATCCCTAAATCTAAATATTCTTGTTACATTGCACAACCTTCAATGTATGTCATAATTACATAAAATTCTGGCAAATTAGTTTGCAATGAGCCAGGCAGCCCAAACAGTTGCATATACCCTGACTCTGCGTGCAATGAACGCAAGAGAAATGACACAATTTCATCTGGTTAATATTGCCTGCTAAACTGGATTAGTAGTTATAACTAGTGATTATGATTGATTGTTTTTTATAAGATAAGTTTAATGCTAGCTAGCAATTTACCTTGGCTTCTACTGCGTTCGCGTAACAGGCAGGCTACTCGTTGAGTGCAATGGTTAGAGCGTTGGACTAGTTAACTGTGCGGTTGCAAAATTGGAACCCCTGAGCTGACAAGGTGAAAATCTGTCGTTCTGCCCCTGAACAAGGCAGTTAACCCACAGTTCCTAGGCAGTCATTGAAAATAAGAATGTGTTCTTAACTGACTTGCCCAGTTAAATAAAAGGTATTAAAAAAATTAAAATATTATAAATATATATTTTTATATAATCGGAAATCGCCGCCCAAAAATACTGATTTCCGATTGCTATGAAAACTTGAAATCGGCCCTAATTAATCGGCCATTCCGATTAATCGGTCGACCTCTAATCTGTACCAAAGATGGGAGGATGAATTAAGATAGTTCAGTCAGGCCGTTTACCATTGAAATAATTGGTCAGTTCCTGTCTACTTAAGGGGTGGCTCTCCCATAGACACCAATGTGATAGAAACTGGTTCTGGTGTGCTTAGTTAATTGACTTCCATTCAAACAGAAAACAATGAGGGAGTGGGATGTCTCGCTTCCTTTCGTCTCTGTCTGTACTATGAAAAAACTAAAACTACATTGCCCACAAAAGCACTGCTCATTGCCAAAAGGTACACATCACTACTATGTGAGTGCAGATGCAGAGGTCTCTCACCTACAGCCCAGACAGCAGCTCCAATCCCCCCAAGTAGCACCACGGTCAGACACACGCCCGCCACGCGACATGGGGTCAGGAAGGTCACCCCCGCGCCTCCTGTAAAAGACAATACACACAACAAAAACAACACACACAACAAAAACATACCATTACGTTCAACGTCACACTGAAAGTAGTCTGGCCCAGGAGTGTGAAGGTGAACGGCAAGGTACTGGAATGACAAACCACCCTTGCTTTGCTGTCTCTGCCTTGCGGGCTCCCCTCTCTTCACTGGGATTCTCTACCTCTGACTCTATTAAGTCATTGGCTTACACGCGCTCTCCCATTCTGTCCCTAGGAGGGGTGCATCACGTTGTGCCAGGCTTTTTTCGGTAGTCTGTCTGTCCTATCTGGTGTAATTCTCCTGTCTTATCTAGTGCCCTGTGTGATCTTAAGTAGGCTTCCTCTAATTCTTCAATCTCTCTCTCCCCATCCGGAGGACCTGAGCCGCATGCCTCAGGACTACCGGGCCTGATGACTCCTGGCATTCCCCGTCCCCAGTCCACCTGGTTGTGCTGCTGATCCAGTTTCTGCTGTTCTGCCTGCGGTTATAGACCCACTGGTCGTGCTACCTTGTCCCAGACCTGCTGTTTCGACCCTCGCTCTCCCTCTCTCTCTCTCTCCCCCCTTCTTGCTCTCTCTCCCCTCTCTACCACACCTGCTGTCTCAACAATGCTCGGCTATGAAAAGACAACTGACCATGCTGGTCATCTATGAACGTCTGAACATCTTGAAGAACGATCTGGCCTTAATGGCCATGTACTCTTATAATCTCCATTAGGCACAGCAAGAAGAGGACAGGCCACCCCTCACAGCCTAGTTCCTTTCTAGGTTTCTTCCTAGGTTCCTTCCTTTCTAGGGAGTTTTTCCTAGCCACCATGCTTTTACATCTGCATTGCTTGCTCTCTGGGGTTTTAGACTCGGTTTCTGTATAAGCAATTTGTGACTGCTGATGTAAAAAGGGCTTTATAAATAAATGTGATTGATTGATTGACATTTACTCCTGATGTGCTGACCTGTTGCACCCTCTATAACCACTGTGATTATTATTTGACCCTGCTGGTCATTTATGAACATTTGAACATCTTGAAGAAGTGAAAGTGTTTTAATCAGATAGGTAAAAAGGAAGAGAGAGTGTCATAATACCACACTGGCAAATTGGCACATTGAAAAAGTACAAATGAATAGGATCAATAGTCCAAAGTCTGCTCCATTTCCATAGAGCTAAAACAAACTGCAAGCTTGATTTCAGTGCCATCTCAAGCCCCAACAAATTGTCACTGTGTCCCTAGCTAGAACACAAGGTTGGGCAGAATGAGAGGTCATTTCATTGCATTAAATTGCTGATGATGATGAAAGGTCCATGAACTGACCAGTCACTAACTGTTAAAGTTTGGTTGAACCAAAACAAAGCCACACTTGATTATTCAAGCACTGTTTCCAACTTAAGTCACACTTATGCGCCGCACACACACACAAACACACTTGTTTTACTGTCCTTGTGAGGACTTCTGGTCCCCACAAGGATAGTAAAACCAAACCACACACACACACACACACACACACACACACACACACACACACACACACACACACACACACACACACACACAGGTAGCATGCGTAAATCTGCTGTGTTTGCAGACAGGTATCTGAGGCGCAGAGAGTGAAGTTCTGGAGTGGTCATTAACCTTGCAGGCTGGCCAGCCAGCTTCAGCCTGTGTAGAGACATGCCACATACAAGACCAAACCAGCAGAGCAGACCAGCAGAGACACCGACTGACTGCAAGGCATAATAAGCTCCTGACTCAGTGCAAAGAAACACACTGTCTGTGTGTGGATCCAACTCAGGTCTAACACACGTTATAAGAATGCTCTGTAGGTAATACACAGGTCTATAAGTCTGTTATTACTGTGTAGGTATTCACAAGTCTTTATGTATGCTATAGGACCAAGACATTTTACTGATCTGGTCATGTGGCCCTTGCTATGTGGGCAATAAACCAGTCTGACAGACACTTAGGAACAATCTCCTAATCTCCTATTGGGCATCAATACATGCCCAACAGTGAGGACATCATTCAACCATTCGACACCAACAATACAAACAGTTGCACTATATTTCACATTTGAGTCATTTAGCAGACGCTCTTATCCAGAGCGACTTACAGGAGCAATTAGGGTTAAATGCCTTGCTCAAAGGCACAGACAGATGTTTTACTTAGTCGGCTCGGGGATTCGAACTAGCAACCTTTTGGTTACCAACGCTCTTAACCGCTAGGCTACCTGCCACCCACTACCTGGATCACCCTAGCTGCCTGTACAAGCAGAGTCTGCCGGATGAGCATGTCTCTTATCAACAACATAACACTGTTTCCCATTGTGCCTTATGCAGGGAAACAAGCATCAACCTGATACTCTGCCAATCAAAAGAGAGGAAAATCAACATCGCACACAAAGGAGGGAGACTGGAATTCAGTGAGAAAACACTGGGGGCCATGGGGTCTGCCGTCTGTACTCCCTACCTCAGGATATGGGCACAGTTTACAGGCAGCTGATGGCTTTTCAGAGAGTGATGGGGAAATCCTCCACTTTTTTCTCCCTTACTCACCACTGTCAATCAGTGTGGACCATGCATCAGCAATAAGATACATGGATTTCTACTGAGAGGGCATTAAAAAAATAACATCAAGTACTGTTGCTCTTTAACACAGTACAAATGTATTTGAAGGCTTTTGTATACTGTACGGTTTTTAAAACACACAATTGACCTGCATAACATACAGTGAAGCTCTGTTAGTGTGATGACTGTACATTATATAATAAAATTTACTTTTTCCAAACAATAACAGATGTTTTGGTGCAGTCACCTATGGCAACACCAGAGAACCCTGACTGAGCACATGTTATAGGCTGCTGATTCAAGGGTTTTTCCAGATATCAGTCTGGAGCCCTGATACACTGGCTCGTGGGTGTGCTGGCTTTTGTTCCAACCCAGCACTAACACGCATGAAGACCATGATTAGTTGATTGTTTGAAACAGGTATGGTCTAGAGAGCAGAACCCTTCATACCCAGTCACATTGCAGAACCCTGCACTACAGATTTAAATTAGAACATTCCTTCTCTGTACAAAAGCGATTCTCAACCTTGTTGACTTTCAGGAGACGTTCTACTTCGAACAAAAACGTTCTACAACCACAAAACCCATCCCTAACCCATCCACCTATGTCCTGTGAGGCCGTATCAGTAGATTAATGTGTTATTGTTCCTGCCCAGGACTCTGTGTAATGACAGGGGTGAGGAAGGGACCACAGATCCTATTGACATAACCAGATCTTGTCTAAGGGCTGACTTTATCTCAGGCCAGTCTCCCTTCCAGTATTCCAGCTGCTGGTTCCAAGAAAGCCCCACATTTCCTAAACCCACCCCAGTGGATCCTGGAGTCATAGGCCTGGAGCTGGAGAACAAGCCCTGCTATTGTTTTAGCCTCTACCTGAGCACAACCGGTGTGTGGGAAATACACATCTCCTTTGCTGAAGAGAGATACATTCTTCTATAAGGTGAAAGGCCTAGTTACCTTGTGTCTCTCTCAGGAAGATTATATTCTGCCTAATTTCACAATAGAAATATTGTTTCATAAAGCTACATCTGTTTCAGAACTGTGACTAAAATGTCTCACACAACAATCAATGAGTCATGGAATGCCACAGATCAGCAGTTCCAGCAACTAAACCACAGATAGACCACAGTGTTGTACACCTCAGCCCACACCTCAACCCAGATCAAAACGAAACCAGACAACACAACAATCAAAAGTCATGCTATAACTGTTTCAGCTACACTGTACAGGATCAACTCAGAAGGAGACTGAGATGTTGTTCATTGGATTGTGACTCAGGTTTGCCAATGGCTTTACATTGAAACATAGAATCTGTCAGAGAGTCCTGGTGAGCATCTCCATCTCAAGACACACGGAAGTGTCCATGCTTGAGAACTTAGGAGCATTTTTAATTCTCCAAATGAAACGCCACACAATAAATTATGTCTGTGTCTGATGTCTATGTCTGATAAAAAGCAAACAGTATAACTATGGTCTAAAAAATATTTTAAACTCAAGATTACCCTTGTTATTACCACTGTTTTGATTATTTGACAGTACATACAGGTATAGCTTTCAAAATACTGAGTAAAGATCATGATTAGGATCACCTACTACTAGTGATAATTAGATAACAAAGAAATACTGATATGGTTCCAAGCCAGGTACACTTGGGCCTTTATCTTATCTGTCATTCCATAAACATAATCACACAAGACATTACCGTGTCATAAAGTAGTTAAAGTAGTAAAGTAGTTAGAATGAAAGTAGTTAAATAAGGTGTATGGTCTGCCACTACAACTGAAAAGACAGCTGAGAAGTGAATGCAAGAACCCAATGGATTTAGTAAACATTGTTACATGAGTGATAATGGTGAAAGATAATGTTCTCCGTTCAGAAAGAACTCTAGACGCCCCAATTAGATAATAAAAGAGGTTCCTTGTGTAATAGATAATACAGTTGAAGTCGGAAGTTTACAGACACCTTAGCTAAATACATTTAAACTCAGTTTTTCACAATTCCTGACAATTAATCCTAGTAAAAATTCCCTGTCTTAAGTCAGTTAAGATCACCACTTTATTTGAAGAATGTGAAATGTCAGAATAACCAGAGGACATTTATCCAAAAAGTACCATCTTTGTCCCCATGTGCAGTTGCAAACGGTACTATTTTTGAATGACTCCAACCTAAGTGTATGTAAACTTCCGACTTCAACTGTAAATACTCAAAACATTTCTAAACAGAATTAAAGAGGCATGGATAAAGTATCACTGAACTCTTAAGGGTTCTTTGGCTGTCCCCATAGGATAACCCTCTTAATGTAGGTTCCAGGTAGAACTCTTTTTGGTTCCAGGTAGAACACTTTTGGGTTCCATGTAGAATCCTCTGGTAAAGGTTTCTACATAGAACCCATAGGGTTCTGCCTGGAACCAAAAAGTGTTCTTCAAAGGGTTCTCCTATGGGGACAGCACCTTTTTTTCTAAGAGTGTGTGTACTTTAATAAAAGCTCAATTATTTGCAAGATCTTCGTCAAAAACAGACTGTAGAAAGAAAAGAAAACATTTTTAAAAGGTTCCTAATCTAGATCACACACTCGACACCACAAAAGGTAGTTTACCCCATCAAACATCAAGCAGTGGCCAGTTCTATTAATCTTTAACACTGAGTTCTTCTGATGTCAAATATAGAGGGAAAAAATGTGGCAAGGACAATGTCTGGATGTGTGTGGAACACTCACCATTCTTTTTCTCAGTCATGTTTTCTCGCTCAAAAGTAGAAAATGAAAAGAGGTAGCTGAAGTTCAGAGTGGCCCTGCTTCACAGCTCCTGTGATGGTCAACTTGCCACCCAGGCTTATCCCCAGCCTGTATAAATAGATAGCACAGAACATAAACGTTAATACACTTTTTGACTGGAGAGAGGTGGGTTAAACAAGTTAAATAAACCAAAGGGCAAAGTGAGTTGTTTTTAGCAGATTTGACTAATAGTCCAGGCTGAAGGGAAAATTGTTATTTTTCTATGGAATAAATGTGTAATAAACATGTCTCTACTGATGAGTGGTAGCTATATTGTAATTTACCACAGAATTAGGATATGCTGTTTCTCCCCAGTATGCATACTAGCTAGCTACCAACAGGCCCACCATCCAGCATAGAATGATTAGGCCTACATACCTTTCATATCGAGAAACTCATAACAATCACCATTAGACGTGAACACTGGACAGAATGTAACTGTTACTTTTCCATAGCTATGTTCATGATCAAAAACAACTCAATGTGCTTTAAAATGACAGAGTAGTAGGTTACTCAAAATCCACACCATTCTCAGTGCACTCACCTATCTTTTGCAACAGGTGTAGGACTGCTTGTCAAGTCAAGCGTGAGAAAAAATCTCGGCGATTACTCTCGAGGCTCGCTGTTCCCTCCGGGGTAAGCAGTATGAATAGGCTGTAAACTCCACCATAGATATTCCCAATAGTTCGACAAGTGGTTGTATGGCTACAAAGAGTACGAAAAGAAAACGTTCCCCACTTTCTCCCCTTCTGCGAAAGAAAACAGTTTTCCGTTCAAAACTGAAAATAAAATATAATTTCCTATAGATAAAACGTGTAGCTATCAACGTATTTACACGGTTGTTTTTTCTGCTCAGCAGTTCAACTTGTTCAACTCCCGGATCTGCGCTCATAGCCTTTTAGAAACGGTCAAGGTAGTGTACAGGTGACGTCATGAGATATCGGTCAAATGGCACCTGCAGAGCAGAGCACAGGCTTAACAACCCCTTCAATTGATATACCGTTTCCTAGTTTTACATGTATGTGTTAAGTTCAGGTAATGTTCCAGGTGCAATAGACCAAAGTGCATTGAAGTTGAGGCATGAGTAGGCCAGTCCTAGGCTTAAACAATGCCACAGGAGCTTAAATGGACCTTGCAACATTATTGTCTTAACAATAGGGTGAAAATGTAGCCGGTGCTTTACTGCACCGCTGTAACTCTGCGTTGTGTGTGGTTGATTGAGACTATAAACGTGGACTTTGGAGATCAGGTAGTTTTAATCAAGCAGAACTGACTCTCTGAATCCTGCATCTGCATCCAAAAGAAAATAAAACGTGTGTAGAGCACATATGTTCAAAGAATCGTCGCCTCTTTCTCTCTCAGTGCATTAAAATGATTTTCGAATACAAAAATTAATACACTCTCTCCTTATTATACATAACATATTTTACATAGATAAAACCACATACCTGCATCCAAAAGGAAATAAAACATTTGTAGAGCACATATGTTCTGAGAATTGTCGCCTCTTTCTACAACAGATGCACAATAGGAGGGACTGGGATCATTCGATGAGCTAGCCATCGTTCACGCATACAATAGCCTGCTAATACCTTAGCTAGCTATTAACCACATGTTGAATTCAGAATATTGACATCATCCTAAAAAGTACAATTACAAGTGCATCTTAACAATACCATCCACTTATGAGTAACCTCTAAATATACATAATTATTCATGAACAAAACACTGTGTACTTAAAAGAATCAAACTTTTCTGAAGACAGAAAAAGCGTGCCTACCTCTCTCAGTGCATCAAAATGATTTGAGCACGAACACGCCGGGCAAAACGTAAGTACACACTCCCCTTCTCCCAGGATGCAGGCATGCATAACAAATCAACACAACATATTGATATATGAACCTGGTGAAATTCACATAGTACTTTAACAACTGTTACACAAACAGGGGGTTGGGATATGATTAGAACTAGACAGGTCTGTAGGCAGAACGGTCAGAGGTAAAGGCATAGATCTGCATATAATGGATGCTCATTGTAAACAAGGTCTCAATAGACAGAACCAAAAACAGGCTCTGGCTTGTTTAGTGACAGTGACATTATAAGCCAGCAACAGTGCCTTGGCTTTTTGTTGCAGGCTTATAATGTTGTGGGGGAGCGTCAGAGATGGCTTTTGGGAGTCTTCCAGACTGGCTGGAGGAGGCTGCTCTCACTTATCCTGCAAGGTAAGACTGACATCATATTCATCATTATTATACGGAGCACACTTTTAGTATGGTATGTGAATAGACATACAAAGTATTGTATCCCAGGCTGCTGTGTGTGTTCCCTCCGCTCTACTGTGTGCCGTGGCCGTCTTGTCTGTGGTTCTCCTCTGCTCCTACGGCTACCCTCAGCCCTACAGGGTGCTGTCTGAGATGTGGTGCCGGGACCAGAGCCGCTGCATCACCCCCAGATATGTGTACCATAGCCAAGGCATCTTCCCTGAGCCAGCCTCCCAGGGCAGAGTGGAGTACCAGGAACTGCTCCCTGAGGATCTCTGATCTGAGGAGGTCTGATAGTGGGACATATGTCTTCTATTTTATCACCAACCACCCAGTGGAGGAGTCTCCTGGACAGCCTGGAGTAACCCTGCTAGTGGCAGGTAAGACCACAGTGCTTATTATATGTTTGTTTTTTTTACAAGTATTTTGTGTAAATATGCCTTGTGGTCAATGATTATATGTAGATAGCAACTGACCAGTGGCGAGTTAATAAAGCCGCATTGAGTTAATAAAGCCTCATACAAACATAGTCTCTATTTTGCTTTCTAAGTAAGGCAGCTCCAAAATGCAGGTGTTTTTCGGCCTAGCTCTGTGCTTTCTGTGGTGGTGGGACAGGCAGCAGAAAATACAGAGCATAGGGGATAGTAATGTTCTCTAGTTGCGCCGTGATTGGCTCAGTGTTCTGTCACTCATAGTGACACTATGTCACCACAAAATCTACAGGGGAGAGCTCGAAAATGAATTCCCCTTGGGTGCTGCCATAGATTTACATTAGAAGTGCCCAAACAAGAAGGCTCAAGGTCATTGTGCAGTGTGCCGTCTTTCGGATGGGATGTTAAACGGGTGTCCTGACTCTGTGGTCACTAAAGATCCCATGGCACTTATTGTAAGAGTAGAGGTGTTAACCCCGGTGTCCTGGCTAAATTCCCAAGCTGTCCCTCATTCCATCACGGTCACCTAATCATCCCCAGCTAACAATTGGCTCATTCTTCCTCCCAGGTCGTTGCTGTAAATGGGAATGTGTTCTCAGTCAACTTACCTGGTAAAATAACGGTAAAATTTAAGTAAAAAAAAAGACGAAATTACTTTAAATCACGTTATATCTACCGTAGCTTTGATTGGACTGATCATGTCAACATTATACTTTCAAAATCTTAGCTAGCAAGCTAGATAAGCAGTCATCATCATGAATCAAGTCGACAATCTACTGGCAAATCCTTTTCAATCCTTGTCATATGAAGGTAAATTATAGATAAAACGTATCAGTGCTCATTGACCAATTCAACAATGAGTGCTTTGGAAGCAATCAGTGGCTAACTGCAAGCATTGCAAATCAATCATTAGCCTGTTATTCAGTGAAGTGGCTGTGTGGTTCCAAGTCTAATATTAAGGGTCTCTTTTCCTAGTTTAAATGATAAACTTTCAACATTGGCCATGCTGTCAATGAAGCATGATTTTTTCCGCGCTCAAAACAACTGTTAACAACTGTTAACTCGGAACTACAATCTGACTTTAGTGAGTTCAAGACAACTCGGAACTCGGGGGAAAACGAGCTACAAATGGTGAAAATACGTTTTGAACTTTCATACAACTCGGAATTGTAAATCCGGAACTCAGGCCTCTTTTTAGAGCAACAACCCGAAGATCACTGACATCATCATGATTCAACTTTTTTGTTGTTGTTGAGTTCCCAGTTGGAATTTTGTTTTTTTTATTAGGATTTCCATTAGCTGTTGCAAAAGCAGCAGCTACTCTTCCTGGGGTCCACAAAAAACCTGAAACATGAAATAATACATTAACATTAATAGACAAGAACAGCTCAAGGACAGAACTACATACACAGTTGTCTTGAAAGCACCATAAATCCAGAGAATGTCAGACTTTGATGACAAAGTTTGAAGGCAAAATTTGCTCACGAAGGACCGCCGTGCCATGTTCCTGTTCAAGTGAGCACAGCACAACAAGGTAAGTCCAAAAATGTATTGTATGCTGCTGCATAAATGATGTAATATGCCAGGGAGATATGTATACTGCCAATGTTCTGAATTCTGTCGTCGGTCCTAGCTCGCTCATTAACAGTTGATGTTGAGATGTGTCTGTTTCTTGAACTCTGTGAAGCATTTATTTGGGTTGCAATTTCGGAGGCTGGTAACTCTAATGAACTTATCCTCTGCAGAAGAGGTAACTCTGGGTCTTCCTTCCCTGCGGCGGTCCTCACGAGAGCCAGTTTCATCATAGTGCTCGATGGTTTTTGCGACTGCCTTCGAAGAAACTTTCAAAGTTCCTGAAATTTTCCGGATTGACTGACCTTCATGTCTTAAAGTAATGATGGACTGTCATTTCTCTTTGCTTATTTCAGCTGTTCTTGCCATAATATGGACTTGGTCTTTTACCAATCTTCTGTACCACCCCTACCTTGTCACAACACAACTGATTGGCTGAAACGCATTAAGAAGGAAATAAATTCCCAAATGAACTTTTAACAATGCACACCTGTTAATTGAAATGCATTCCAGGTGACTACCTCATGAAGCTGGTTAAGAAAATGCCAAGAGTGTGCAAAGCTGTCATCAAGGCTGGCTACTTTGAAGAATCTCAAATATAAAATATATGTTTATGTTTAACATGATTCCATATGTGTTATTTCATAGTGTTGATGTTTTCACTATTATTCTACAATGTAGAAAATAGTAAACATAAAGAAAAACCCTTGAATGAATAGGTGTGCCCAAACTTTTGACTGGTACTGTACATTTAGTGTGTAACTATTTGACCTACGAGAATAGGAGAGCTGTTGAAGTTGTGGTCAGCTTCCAGCTTGTCTTCACAGAGATCAGGTCTGACCACAAGCCTGATCTCTGTGAATGTTAATGTCATCATCATTTCTGAGTCACTCTGAGAGGAGCCATTGCTTCCTCGTTTCAGTATTATCACATGATTCAGAGAGACTCTCATAGTGTCCTTACACTTCCTCAGAAAGTTTGTCAATATTTACCAATTTTCTCATTAACATCCTGAAAGACTCTCTGAGTAATAGTGACAGTGATATTGATATCTGTATGTACAGTACCAGCTGTTGGCAACAACATTGAGAGCTCTCTTGTAATTAAGAAGTTATTGTACTTTAAATCCTGATGGTATGGTGGCATGTCCTACGACAACAACGACTGTATGCAAAAGTTGCGGAATTGTAGCAGGAAGTCACATGGTCTTGACTGTCGGTATGGAATCATCCTTTGGGCGACCACCCACCGCCTCTGATTCACATTGTTTGGTTTTTATTTTTCAGAGTAAATAACCCACAGACACTAGAGAAGCTTTAACCAAGTTTAATTCTTCCCAAAGGTTCTGTACAGCTGTAATCAGCCAACCCAACATTTGTCCCATCCAGATATTTATTAACTGAATGATTGATCCTGAAATTTCATTGGACGACAGTTGCTTTTTTTGTTTGAGGTGCAGCCGCTGGGGGAAGGTGCCATGGAAGTGGCCATGTGACTGGTTTAGTTTGTAACTATCTGACTAAGTTTGAGAGAATCTTGTTTATTTATCTTGAATTGAAGTTGAATTCATATTTTGTTTGATCTCCCCTCGACTGCACCAGAACCTGTATTTTTGGTTGTTTAGTTTGTTGGTTTTATTAATTATATACTGTTATGACCTCCTTTTTGACCAGGCTGAGAGGGTCTCAGTAATCCAGTTTGTATTCACTAATGAAGGGGAATATAATTTTTTGAACTTGCAACCTGTTGTGACTTCTTTATTTTGCCACTCAACCCAAATTTGAAGAACCTGTGTATAATTTGTAATAGGCTTCTGAGTGGCGCAGTGGTCTAAGGCGCTGCATCTCATTGCAAAAGGTGTCACTACAGTCTCTGGTTCAAATCCAGGCTGTGATTGTAAGTCGCACAGTTGGCGTAGGCCATCATTTTAAATAAGAATTTGTTCTTAACTGCCTTGCCTGGTTAAAAAAATTGCGTACACATCTCTTGTCTAATTGCAGTGTCCCTCAGTCCCACTGGTGATGTTGTTGAGTGCAGCTCAGTGATGTTATACTGCTGTAGTACTGCCCACACTCCAGCGGAAAGCCCAATAAGACATACCAGACAGATAACAGGACGGGGCACATCATATTATTTCTCTATTCCTGTTTTAAATGTAAATACACTGGAATGTCTATCCATATGTTGTTGTTGTGTTTGTAGTGGTGGTTGTCTGGGCATTGATGTTGTTGGGTTTGACAATTTGAACATTGAGATATTAAATAAATGATAGAGAAGAAGCATAGAATAAAAGGAGAAAGTTAAGGGTTCTCTGTGGGAAGCCAGAAGGCTTTGGAATATGTTTGATGGAGGAGAGGAGAGTGACGTGTTGATACAGGAAAGACAGATGATCTGTGTATTAGATGAAAGAGGGGTTGAGGCCAGGAGGTGAGGACAGATTCTCTTAAGAGAGTAATAAATGTTTGGTATCCTGTTACCCTCTTTATTAGCTTCTTGTAGAGCCATACAATGTAAGGATTGGAAAGAAGGAGGAGTGTCTTAAGTGGGTTAATAAAGATCTCTACAGGTCGGTGTCCCACCCTCGGGACGGTTGAGCTAATGTGCGCTAATGTGATTAGCATGACTTTGTAATTAACAAGAACATTTCCCAGACATAGACATATTTTATATGGGCAGAAAGCTTAAATTAGTGTTAATCTAATTGCACTGTCCAATTTACAGTAGCTATTACAGTGAAAACATGCCATGCTATTGTTTAAAGAGTACACAGATATCTACCTTAACATGTATATATTGACCAATTAGGCATATTTGGGCAGACATTTTAACATTTTGAACAGGAATACAATGATTCATTGGATCAGTCTAAAACTTTGCACATACACTTCTGCCATCTAGTCGCCAAAATCTTAATTGCGCCTAGAGTCCTAAGTCCGATAATGGTCTTTCTAAAGTGTTATATTCTCCTACATTAATTTCACATTTCCACAAACTGCAAAGTGTTTCCTTTCAAATGGTATCAAGACTATGCATATCCTTGCTTCAGGTCCTAAGCTACAGGCAGTTAGATTTGTGTATGTCATTTCAGATGAAAATTGAAAAAAAGGGTCCGATCCTTAAGAGGTCTTAACAAGATAGAAGCATGCACAAGCAATGGACGCTCATGGACACATACTGTATATTACAAGTACAGTACAAGACATATACAATGCCTTCGGAAAATATTTTCCACATTTTGTTATGTTTTTGCCTTATTCTAAAATGGATTAAATCATTTTTTTCCCTCTCCAAACAATATACCATAATGACAAAGCAAAAACTGTTTATTAAATATTTTTTTGCAAATTTATAAAAAATAAAGAACTGGAATATTACATTTACATAAGTATTCAGACCCTTTACTCAGTACTTTGTTGAAGCACCATTGGCAGTGATTACAGCCTTGGGTCTTCTTGGGTATGACGCTACAAGCTAGGCACACCTGTATTTGGGGAGTTTATCCCATTCTTCTCTGCAGATCCTCTCAAGCTCTGTCAGGTTGGATGGGGAGCATCACTGCACAGCTATTTTCAGGTCTCTCCAGAGATGTTCGATTGGGTTCAAGTCCGGGCTCTGGCTGGGCCACTCAAGGACATTCAGAGACTTGTCCCGAAGCCACTCCTGCATTGTCTTGGCTGTGTGCTTAGGGTCATTTTCCTATTGGAATGTGAACCTTCACCCCAGTCGGAGTTTGAGCGCTCTGGAACAGGTTTTCATCAAGGATCTCTCTGTACTTTGCTCCGTTCAACTTTGCATCGATCCTGACTAGTCTCCAAGTCCCAACGCTCAAAAAAATCACCATAGCTCTCACGTCCTGACCTTAGTTCCTTGTTTTTGTTTCTATTTTAGGTTGGTCGGGGCGTGAGTTGGGGGGGGGGGGGGGGGCATTCTATGTGTTGTTCTAGTTTTGATTTTCTATGTGTTTGGCCTGGTATGATTCTCAATCAGAGGCAGCTGTCAATCGGTGTCTCTGATTGAGAACGATACTTAGGCAGCCTGTTTGTCCCACTTGAGTTGTGGGGGATTGTTTTCTGTCTGTGTTTTCACCATACAGAACTGTTTTGTTTTTCGTTTCTGTCTTTCACTTTGTTATTTGGTATTTTCGTGTTCAGTGACTTTTCATTAAAAATGACGAACACTTACCATGCTGCACATTGGTCCGATCTGTCATACTCCTCGTCAGGGGAAGGCAAATCTCATTACAATAGCATGATGCTGCCACTACCATGCTTCACCGTATGGATGATGCCAGGTTTCTTCCAGATTTTACTCTTGGCATTCATGCCAAAGAGTTCAATCTTGGTTTCATCAGACCAGAGAATCTTGTTTCTCATGGTCTGAGAGCACTTTAGGTGGCTTTTGGCAAGCTCCAGGAGGGTTGTCATGCACCTTTTACTGAGGAGTGGATTCCGTCTGGCCTCTACCATAAAGACCTGATTGGTGGAGTGCTACAGAGATGGTTGTCCTTCTGGAAGGTTCTCCATACGCCACAGAGGAACTCTGGAGCTCTGTCAGAGTGACCATCGGGTTGTTGGTCACCTCCCTGACCAAGGCCCTTCTCCCCCGATTTCTTAGTTTGGCCGGGAGGCCAGCTCTAGGAAGAGTCTTGGTGGTTCCAAACTTCTTCCATTTAAAAATAATGGAGGCCACTGTGCTCTTGGCGACCTTCAATGCTGTAGAAAGGTTTTGGTACCATTCCCCAGATCTGTGCCTCGACACAATCCTGTCTTGGAGCCCTACAAACAATTCATTCGATCTCATGGCTTGGTTTTTTCTCTGACATGCACTGTCAACTGTGGGATTTTATATAGACAGGCGTGTGCTTTTCCAAATCATGTCCAATCAATTGAATTTACCATAGGTGAAGTTGTAGAAATCAATTTGTAGAAACCTCTCAAGGATGATCAATGGAAACAGGATGCACCTGAGCTCAAATTCGAGTCTCATAGCAAAGGGTCTGAATACTTATGTAAATAAGGTATTTCTGTTTTTTTTTTATATTTAATACATTTGCAGACATTTCTATAAACCTGTTTTTGCTTTGTCATTATGGGGTATTGTGTGTAGATTGCTGAGAATTTGTATGTATTTAGTCCATTTTAGAATAACGTCTATAACGTAACAAAATGTGGAAAAAGTCAAGGGGTCTGAATTCTTTCCGAAGGCACTGTAACTCTATTACCATAACGACTTATTAATTGCACACTTTACATATCTTAACTTGCGTTCCAATGCAGCTTAGTTTATTCAACATTATGAAAGGATATGTTCAGGCTTCTGGTTTGGCAACAGTGGAGTAGATAACAGAATGGTCCACCTCTAAACTGTCTTCCAGCCTGCAAAAAGCAAATAGTTTTTGTATGAGTATATTCAAACATTTCAAATAAACAGACTTCCAGAAATAGGTTATATGGAAAAGGACTGAACTGATAGTGAGTTCACTCTTACCTGGAAGTAGGACTGGGGAGGGGGAAATGGATGCTGGCATACTGGAGGTTGTCTGTCACGTTGGCCTTTATGGCTTTCACTGTGGAGTATACAACATCATCCTCTTTATGGCATCTGGAGAATTGGGCCCCGTCGATGGAGCTGCGGAACTGCTGGAAGTCAAAGGTAGCGTAATGAGGTTCAGGAGGGTTCTGCAGAGCTGGTGGCTCGACCACAGAGTACAGAGAACTGTCTTGGTGGTGGGTGTGAGAGGGAGGCAGTTGAACGTTGGCATAGAGGGCATTTTCCTGTTCCTCTGTTCTAGTTTCCTGTGTGGCTGGGTCATTACTGGTCCCTTTTCTGGATAAGACTGAGTTTTGATCGTCCTGAAAGATGCAATCAGTCAAAAAAAGACCAAACGTTTGAAATATTGACTCCTCAACATACCTTCATCTTTTGGTTAAACTAAGTATCATGTTACTGGGGAAGAATGGAAGCTGGTGCTTGAATGTTGTTCAAATACCATGAACTCTTACTGTGTTCAAACCTTCATATAACACTATTGCACTGAAATGCTATTGGTATTGTGAATTAGAGTGTATATGCTGTGTTCCACTCACCTCTATGTCCACAGCAGTCCTTTGACATAATTTGAACGGGATCTTCCTGTCAAAGAAACCACATTTCTTTGGTGGGACAAATAGGTACCACAAGGCCATCATACTTATGCATTATGATGTTTCTAGACTTACCACATCCATAAGAACACAAGAAGTACGATCACCGTGAAAACTGTGGCCGCGGAACCAATGTAAACTGTTATTTGGAAAGTATTTGTAGCTGAAAATGACGCAGGGTACAGTACATGAAAAAAATACATTCAAGGGAATTCCCATTTAGAACATATTGATTGAGGAGAACAGGACATTTCCCTCTAAACTCACCATGATTGGCACCCTGTATGATCAGAGACACCTCGGTAGACTTGTGAGCCCCTTCTCTGTTCCTGGCCTCACAGAAGTACTGTCCACTGTCAGAGGAGGTTAGAGAGGTCAATGCCAACACATCTCCTGACCCTGTCTGTGAGGTGTCTGTTCCATCCTTCTTAAACCAGGTGTAGTTCTCCACTGCTGGGTTGGCTTGGCTGCTGCAGGTCAGGTTCACAGAACTTCCCTCTAACAGTGGGACAGAGAGACTGATTGATACCAAGGTGTTCCTTGGGGGATCTAAAGTAAGCAGAAAAAAATTGAAGAATTTAGCTTTTGATATCTGCTCCATATCTAGTAACGATGAATCAAAACACAAACAGTCCTGGCCAACAGGGTTGGTGTCAAGTTCATCTACATTCATGCCAGGTGAGACTGAGATTGCATTGCTTTCCTATGGTACATTCCATGTCCAATTCAACTGAAAGGAATTTAATTGTGATTTACCCCAACTCTGCAGATCTGTTATGCTTACATTGTAGTTAAAAACTGTTGCAATATATTGGATATTACACTCCAAGATACTGCAACCACACAGTTTTAACAACCTGCTTCCCTATAAAGAAAGCAAACACAACTTTGCACATAAAACTGACATCCTCACATAGCATGTACAGTTAACTTACACAGAACATCAAGAAACAGGAGTGATGAGTTGAGGGCTCCATGTTTGTTCTGTGCCTTACAGTAATACCTCCCTGAGTTAGCAGGAGAGACCTTCCCAAGTATCAACGGAGTCCCTGACTGGATAGGGCTTTTCCCATTGACTCTGTACCAGGTGTAGCTCACTGCTGGGTTAGCATGGCTGCTACAGGTCAGATTCACAAAGCTTCCCTCTACCACTGGACCAGAGGGACTGACTGACACAGAGGTGTCCTCAGGAGGGTCTGCAAGTGGAAACAAATAGCTGTGAGTACATCAGTGGAAAACAGCCTTTTTTCTTTCACACAGCCTCAGCAAGGCATACATTGCATCCAAAAGGTACTGGCATCACAAAGTGACTCGTTGGCCTTCTGTTCGTTAGCACCAAATTAAACTGCCAAAACTCACATTGAACATTGAGGTTAGTTAGATTAGATCTGACTGTGTTGATACTGTTTCTGGCAATACAGTAGTACCATCCACTGTCCCCTGGCTGGATGTCAGAAAAGGTGTGAGTCTGCCACCCAGCCACAGTGGTGGAGCCCTGTCCACTCTCCTTATACAGGATGTAGTTCAACACGGGGGGGTTTGCACTGCAGCTGCAGTTGAGAGTGACTGAGTTACCCTTAGTAACATCTCCAGATGGACGGACCGACAATGTGACATTCTTTGGAGCATCTGTAGGAGAGGGAGTAAGGTTACAAGTGTTTATATGATGCTGAACATATTTCTCTGTATAGAACCACAACACTACTACAGTACCTTTCACCACACATTTGGAGGACTGTGCACTTCAAAAAACCAAAAGACTGAACTTTCATCCCAATTGGTGGTTCCAGTAAATATAACGGGTCAGAATATATTTATTAACGTTCTCAGAACAGTTTTGCATTTAGTTAGTAGCCATCATTGTGTTATTTGCTCTCACCATACCCTACCAGCATGAACATCATCCTCAAACTGCTCAACTTCCTCTTCAAGTAATCACAATGCAAACACACAGCCACGGTCAGGAAATAGACATTGCCTTGTGTCACGGCAAATTTGTTATCAAGCACATTGACATTCACATCCAACGATCAAGGGATGTTGTATGTGAAAACACTATGCTATCTACAGTTGAAGCCAGAAGTTTACATGCACTTAGGTTGGAGTCATTATTAAAACTCGTTTTCAACCACTCAACAAATTTCTTGTTAAGGTGTATGTAAACCTCCTACTTCAACTGTACATCCGTCTTTCAAAATTCATCCTATTATTTTATCGGAAATAAACCTTATCTTTTAGCTTTCTTATGAATATAATGAAATTAAATGAACACCATTCAGAGGCAGCGCATCCTTGATGCAGAGCTTTGAATGTACAGTGCATTCGGAAAGTACTCAGACCCCTTTACTTTTTCCACATTGTTATGTTACAGCCTTATGCTAAAATGCATACAATGATATAATGTGCTCATGTTAATTAGATCAGGTATTAACTCACATTGGACATCAAGAGACACTGGAGCAGAGGAGAGATTATATTGACCTTGAACAGCACATCGGTATATACCAGAATCCTCACTATTTGCCTGAAACTCTGTTTTTGATACTGCTTGTCCATCCCTGAACCAGACAATAGTGGGACGGTCACTCAGTGTACAGGTTGTGCTACATTTTAGTGTCACCTTCTCTCCCTCTCTCACAGTGGCAGGGTTTACTTCAGCTGTCAGCCCTTGTAGAGAGGAGAAAAACAATAACTACTGAAAATGTTTTGTAGAGTCATGAGAGTGGGCTTTACTTCTGGTATCAAAATTACCTGTCAGAGTTAGTGAAACTGATGTTGTACTGCTCCATGCATTATTAACTGTCTTAAATCTGAAGAGATAGGAATTTGCATCACTACTAATTAGGTTATTCATTCTCAAGGTGCAGTTGTGTTTTTCATTTCCAAGGTATTCAACACGTTCTCTGTATTGCTGGGCCTCAAAGAAATTTGTGTCATCCTTTTGAGTCTTGAACTTCCAGAAGGTATTTGTTACAGTCTGGTCTGAGGGGTAGTCATAACTGCATCCAAACACCACTGATGACCCTTTTAAGGCACATGGATCTGTATCGTTGAAAGTCACCTTCCAATCTCTCTCACAATCACCTTTAAAAAACAACAACAACAAAACAAAAAAAGAGTTCATGTTATCACATGTATCTACAACACTGAAAGATACAGTGCCAATTTGCCATTTAAAGGTATAGGAAAATATAGTATTCCCGTGTGTGGCCTTCCTTCAGATATGTTAATCAGTCACTTCTGTATTTTGTTCATTAGAAGAGTGAGTTGCTCTGTAATCTCAGATAAGATTTTCCTTCCATTTGAGGCTTATAATTTGACATGGTTGGGGAGGTTACTTTTTAAATAGAATCCGGTACAGTTACTAGTTACCTGTGCCAAAATGTTATCAGTGACATAACCTTTGGATTACCAAAACTCAGTAACATAATCGGACTACTTTTGAATTACTTTCCCCTTAAAAGGCATTAGCAGAGGCAAAAATAATCCCTCAAGCGCATTTGGTGTGTCACCATAGTGGTCCCTGACTTGTGGTCAGACTCGTTCAGGTGGAACAAACTTAAAGTTCTGCATTATTTCATTGCTGAATTGAATGTCATTAGAAAACAGAAAGATGTCACAATGTTGTTTTTTCCGCAAAAATCCTTTCTGAATTTAAAAGTAATCCATTATTTTTTTTAAACTATCTGTAATATTATTACAATATTTTAGCTGGTAACGTAACTGATAACATAAAAAAATGTATCAGATTACATGTAACTGATTAAATGTGATCATTGTCCTGTTAATGTAATCAGTTACCCCCCAACCCTGTCATTTGAGAAATATACAGTACCAGTCAAAAGTTTGGACACACCTACTCATTCAAGGGTTTCTTTATTTGTACTATTTTCTACATTGTAGAATAATAGTGAAGACATCAAAACTATTAAAACACACATATGGAATCCTGTAGTAACCCAAAAAGTTTTAAAACAAATATATTTTATATTCTTCAAAGTAGCCACCCTTTGCCTTGATGACAGCTTTGCACACTCTTGGCATTCCATCAACAAGCTTTATGAGGAATGCAGTCCTGAAGGAGTTCCCACATATGCTGAGCACTTGTTGGCTGCTTTTCCTTCACTCTGCGGTCCAACTCATCCCAAACCATCTCAATTGGTTTGAGGTCGGGTGATTGTGGCAGCCAGGTCATCTGATGCAGCACTCCGTCACTCTCCTTCGTCAAATAGCCCTTACACAGCTTGTTTTGGTCATTGTCCAGTTGAAAAACAAATGATAGACCAACTATGCGCGAACCAGATGGGATGGCGTATCGCTGCAGAATGCTGTTAGACCTGCTAGTTAAGTGTGCCTTGAATTCTAAATAAATCACTGACAGTGTCACCAGCAAAGCACCCCCACACCTCCTCATCCATGCTTTACATTGGGAACCACACATGCAGAGATTATCCGTTCACCTACTCTGCGTCTCACAAAGACATGGCGGTTGGAATCAAAATTTTCAAATTTGGACTCATCAGACCAAAGGACAGATTTCCACCGGTCTTCTGTCCATGTCTTGTGTTTCTTGGCCCAAGCAAGTCTCTTTTTCTTATTGGTGTCCTTAAGTAGTGGTTTCTTTTCAGCAATTTGACCATGAAGGCCTGATTCACGTAGTCTCCTCTGAACAGTTGATGTTGAGATGTCTGTTACTTGACCTCTGTGAAGCATTTATTCTGGCTTCAATCTGAGGTGCAGTTAACTCTAATGAACTTATCTTATGCAGCAGAGGTAACTATGGGTCTTCCTTTCCTGTGGCAGTCCTCATTAGAGCCAGTTTCGTCATAGTGCTTGATGATATTTGCAACTGCACTTGAAGAAACTTTCAAAGTTCTTGAAATTGTCCATATTGACTATTTCATTTTTGTCCGTAATGATGGACTGGCGTTTCTCTTTGCTTATTTGATTTGTTCTCACCATAATAGGGACTTGATATTTTACCAAATAGGGATATTGTCTGGATACACCCTACCTTGTCACAACACAACTGATTGAATCAAACGCATTAAGAAGGAAAAAAATTCTACAAATTAACCTTTAACAAGGCACACCTGTTCATTAAAAAGCATTCCAGGTGACTACTTCATGAAGCTGGTTGAGAGAATGCCAAGAGTGTGCAAAGCTGTCATCAAGGCAAAGAAATGGTGGCTACTTTGAAGAATCTCAAATATAAAATATATTTTGATTTGTTTAACACTTTTTGGTTACTACATGAATCCATATGTGTTATAGTAAAAATAAAGAAAAACCCTTGAATGAGTAGGTGTGTCCTAACATTTGACTGGTACTGTACATTTCACTATCAAGGTAACACAATAATGACAATATAACAAATCCCCTCTTCCCTCTGCAGTATTTCCCTGTTTATCTCCCATTAGCAATACACAGTAGTAGTACACATTTCATATCTCAATTATTAATCATAAGTCAGTGTTGACATCCACATTATGATAGAGCATCAAAGCAAAAATATGGTTACCTGGCGACGTGAGAGTAATCATCATTATCACACTGGTTGTTTCAAAGAGCCACATTGCAGCAACTGCAACACTTCAAAAAAAACACCACGGGGCTCTATTGAGGAGGGAATTGCTTAACTTAATAGCAAAGTCAATCATGAAACAAGCTCCAACAGCGTTTTCACTTAAAACAGGTGTAATATTTATCTGTCTCGGAAGAGTTTTCTCACATTCTAGATCATGTATTCATTCTGTCTTTAAATTCTCACTAAACAGATAGATTGAACATCACTGTGCACCAATGTTGCACCAATTAAAGGAAAGAAAACATGAAACTCTACAGAGACAAACAACACTACTCACCCTCCTGCAGAATGTGGCCAGAGAGACTGATCAGCAAATTACCATGCAAATAAATACCATGGAGAGGTGTGATAATAACCATGTCACAACCACAATGCAGAAGTTGGGCTGAGAATGTCTTGTCTGTTGAGCCTTTTGGTGCTATTTCCCTTCCTGTTACCATACAATTTATATATTATATATATATTATATATATAATATATATATATATATTGTATTTAAGGGGGTCACAGTAACATGTTTTATTTATTTCATTTAACCTTTCTGTAACTAGGCAAGTCAGTTAACAACAGTCTAGCCCAAACTGCTTAACTTCCCCTAAAGGTAACCACAATGCAAACACACAGTCACCCTCAGCAAATAGACACTGCCGTGTGTCATGGCAAATTCAAATTTGCTTTCAGGCACATTGACATTCACAACAAACAGACAAGGTCTGTTATATGTGAGAACACTATGTTATCAACATACTTCTTCCAAAATCCTACTATCTTTACAGAAAATAATAACATACCTTTTATTGACCTTATAATGCAATTAAGTTAACACATTTCAGAAGCAGCACATCCTTTGTGCTGAGTTTTGAACCTAGATAGCTGCTCCAATATGAGTCAAATAATATGATGCGCTCATGTTAATTAGATCAGGTATTAAATCACATTGGACATCAAGAGACACTGGAGCAGAGGAGAGAAGATCTTGACCTTGAACAGCACATCGGTATCTACCAGAATCTCTGTGTTGTGTACTGAGTGTCCATCCCTGAACCAGACAATAGTGGGATGGTCACTCAGTGTACAGGTTGTGTCACATGTTAGTGTCACTTTCTCTCTCTCTCTCACAGTGGCAGGGTTAACTTCAGCTGTCAGCCCTTGTAGAGAGGAGAAAGAAAAACAGTCATCAATAAAAAATACAATAAAGTAGTGTTATGAGAGTGGGCTTTACTTCTGGTATGAAAATGACCTGTCAGAGTAAAACTGATGTTGTACTGTTCCATGCAGTTGTCTTTTTTTCCATCAACCGTCTCAAATCTGAAGTAGCATTGTGTTGCATCACTAGTAATTAGGTTATTCATTCTCAAGGTGCAGTTGTGCTTTCTATTTCCAAGGTATTCTACACACCCTCTGTATTCCTGGGCCAGACAAAGATAGTTGTCCCACTCTTGACTCCAGAACTTCAAGGTATTTGTTATAGTCTGGTCTGAGGTTAGGCGTAACTGCATCCAAACACCACTGATGACCCTCTTAAGGCACATGGAGCTATGGTGTTGTATCGTTGAATGTCATCTTCCAATTACACCCACAAACAGCAAAACAAAAAACAGTCATCACACTTATCTACAACACTCATACGTACAGTACCCATTTGCCATTTTAAGGTAAGAAAATATAATATAGCATTCCTATGTGTGCCCTCCCTTCAGATATGTTCATTTGAAAGATAATACTCTACACATGCTGGTGCACAAACAGGCTATCAGTCACTTCTGTATTTTTGTTGATGTAAAGAGTGAGTTACTCTGTAATCTCAGATAATATGACTTTCCTTTGAGGTAAACCATTTGATAAATTCCACCATCAAGGTAACACAACAATAACATTAGACCAATATCAAATATCCCCTCTGATCAGTTCCTTGTTCATCTCTAATGAGCCACATACAATATACATTTTATATCATTAATTTATTCATAACGGAATACTGGCATCCACAGAAAGATAGAGTATCAAACAAAAATATATATTCTATTCACCTGGCAACTTGAGAGTAATCACACTGGTTGTTTCAAAGGGCCACATCGCATCAAACTGCAACTGCAACACCAACAACTGCAACACCACAGGTTGAGGGAATTATACAGCATTAGACAGTAACAAAGCCAGTCATCAAACATACTGTAGAAAACCTTGCACCATCCCTACGGTGAAGCCTGATGGTGGCAGCATCAACATTGTTTTAATTGATGTAACTGTCTCTGTCAATCAGGGTTGGGGTCAATTCCCTTTAAGTTCAAGAAGTACACTGAAATTCCAATTCCAATTATCTTCAAGGCTTTTCAATTAGGAACATTTGGATTATAGTGGAATTCAAATGGAATTGAGCCCAACCCTGCTGTCAATAAGACAGCACAACTGGGATACACCTTTATATCATCTAGCCATTCTGTTTTTTTATCATCACCAAACATGAAATAAACTGAACTATGCTTCAATTTCTTAATAGAAATCCTATTCTACATTAACATTGGTAAACATACAAATCAACTGCATGAAAGGAAACACATGAAAGTTTATAGAAAGAAACAGGATCACTTAACAATCACTCACTCATCTACAGAGCATGTCCACAGAAGGAGACTGGTCAGCAAATGACCATGCAAATACCATGGACTGATGTGATAACAATTTCACCAGCAGAATGCAGGAGTTGAGACTGAAGGTTGACCGGGAATGTCATGTAACTTTTCTATGTAAGCAGGGAATAGATTTAGTGATTTAGAGACATTCAGTATGTTGAAGAGATAATAATAATAATAATAATAATTTGTTGGGTGCTTGTCTTTGTCCTATTTCACACACATACAAGTGTGTATTATACACGTGTGAATTAAAAAGTCTTTTTGCATATCCCATCTCCCTCTGAGGTACCATGGGTAATACTGTACACGTTCTGGTGCAGACACAGTTGACCATATCACTGCCTCTTCTGTATTATTCAATAGATAAGTGAGTTACTCTGTAATCTCAGATGAGATACAGACTAGCATGAGTGATGATGCATACCAAACTTCATTTGTAAAGTATGTTACATTTTACTGATATCTTATGGAGGAGATAGTTAAATGCTAATAAATTAGTTATAATGCCACTTATAATGCCAAATGAATTACAAGTCCCTAATTGAACTATTCCTAGTAAATTAACTTTGTAGTAAATTAGATAAACAGTAAATTGGCTTAGAGTGAGCAGTCCTGCTCAGAAGCAGTTCAGGGGTCGATGGTAGAAATATTTCTGGCGATGTCACTCAACTGATAAACTGAGCAAAGGACACTACAGTTCTCATCTGGGAGATATGCGGAAAAAAATAGGAGGTTGGTCACTGAATTCACATTTAGAATATGATTGTCTCTATGGACAAACTTGAACTTATTGCAAATTATTTAATTTGATTGTGAGGTGTATATAACTCTCTGTTCATATATTAGCCGAGATAAATTAGTGACATCAAAATATACCCTAATTTACCTGCACCACTACTGGTGTGGTCTGGCCAGGACAGTGTAAACAACATTGGCAGCATCTTTTGGCTCTTTATCACCATCCAGTGGTACATTTGTAACTTGAATATGGTCCAGACTGGGAAAGAAAAGACGGAGGGACAGGTAATGCCACTGGTCTGTATGTCAGAAAGAGGAAGAGAGAAGGATAGGACTGAGAGAGGATAAACATGAGGAGGAAGGGAGAGGGTAGGAGGAGAAAGAAGAAGAGGGAGGAGAAAGTATACAAGGGAGAGGAGAGAAGGAGAAAGGTGAGTAGAAAGGAGAGAGAGGGGGAAAGAAGAAGAGAAGAGAGGAAGATCAAGGGGAGAGGGTAGGAGGAGAAAGAGAATGATGAGGAAGTGAGAGATGGAGGATGGCTGGTTACCTGGGGATCCTGGAGTAATGCACAGTGTTGTAGTTGAGGATGCTGTCTGCCTCTGTGCAGGGTGGAGCATCCTTCAGGGGTACGATGGAGGGATCGGCCCTCTCACACACCTCCTCTGGCTCCTCCTATCAAACACAGAGAAAATAGGGGGATTCCTATGAGAGGACTGAAGAAGGTTGATGTCACTTCAATAGAAAGAACCCAAACCTGGGTTTAAAATGGGGCCGAATGATGGTAGGTGCTGATGTATTTACATGGTAGGTGCAGTGTCATTAAAGTGTAAGTACATATTGTTACCTTTGATCTTTCAAAAGAAGATGGGAATCCAATCATGAGTAATTCTAATGGCATGACCTAATTATTACAAGTGGACCATGGTGTTTCCCTCTAGTGGTGCAGAGTGGGAGTTGTTGTTCAACCTACCGGGATGTCGGACATCTTGCCAGTCCTCAACTGAAGGGTCTGCTGGACTGACTCGTAGAACAGGGTGTCAGCTGTCACCGATGGCCTCTGTTATTCCATATAAATACAACCAACGACAATTCTTTGTTAATTATTTTTCTATATGTTATTTTATCACATAATGGTTGTAGTGCGTCACCTGATCATGATGGCCACAGTGAGAGTGATGAGACCAGCAGACACGCCCACAGCTGAGGCCAGGGCGATAACTTTCAGTCTGCTCGCCAATCAGAGAGCAACAACTGGTTCAGTCTGAGTAAATCTGACAGTAGTCACCATCATAGAGGGGAGAATGAGGATGTTTGGGGTAATGACAGTGAGAGTGAAGGAGAGTAAAGAGAAGGCCAAGAAGGATGCGAAGGAAAGAGTGACCGAAAGATTGACAGACATAGACAGGAAGACAGAGTAAAATATCCAGCTTTCGTCAGCTCCATGAATCAATTATCAAATCTCTAGACTTCTGTTATCTGATATCAAAGTTCAGCTCTTCTTCTCCTTTTACAGTTATTGAAAGTTATCCATATATGACTCACAGGTCAGAGAATCGAAAGCAGAAAAACTTTGAGATCGTGAGTGGGCAGACTGAGGGGCATACAGTGACACATTTAGGTAGGGTATCTTCCCAAACATGTCTGTGAGACAGACATTACATTTACAGTAGTGATAAATTTAGAAACACACAGACAGAAGCCATCTGGGTCACTGAGTTTAGACTCCCCACCTCCTACTCTACCCTCCCTCCATCCTGCCCAGTCCACTGACTTCTGACCCTGACAGTGAGGACAGGCGAGCTGTGGACACTGATGCGTGCCTTGCAGAGGTACTGGCCGCTCTCCCCGGGGCTGACCTCAGCGAAGATGTAGCTAGGGCCCGATTGCGTTACCCAGGCGTCAGCCGCATTGATCCTGAACCACGTGTAGTTGTCCACCTGGCTGCTGTTGTTGGCCTGGCTGCTGCAGGTCAGAGTCAGAGGACTGCCGCATCGATCACACTTGAGGGCTGCGCAAACACAGACGTATCCTACCAACTGGATATCAAAAACTGTAATGTCTTATGCTTCACGGAATCGTGGCTGAATGACGACATGGATATTCAGCTAGCGGGATACAGGCTGCACCGGTAGGATAGAACAGCACATATTTGTAAAAATTCAAACGCCGGTGCACGAAATCTAAGGAAGTCTCTAGATTTTGCTCGCCTGAAGTTGAGTATATTGTGATAAACTGCAGGCCACACTACTTGCCAAGAGAGTTCTCAGCTATACTTTTTGTGGCTGTTTATTTACCACCACAGACAGATGCTGGCACTAAGAAAGCACTCAGTCAGCTGTATAAGGAAATAAGCAAACAGGAAACCACTCATCCAGAGGCGGCGCTCCTAGTGGCTGGAGACTTTAATGCAGGGAAACTTAAATCAGTTCTACCAAATATCAACATGTTACATGTGCAGCCAGAGGGGTAAAAATTCTAGATCACCTGAACTCCACACACAGAGACGCGTACAAAGCTCTCCCTCGCCCTCCATTTGGTAAATCCAACCACAACTCTATCCTCCTGATTCCTGCTTACAAGCAAAAATTAAAGCAGGATGCACCAGTGACTCAGTCTATAAAAAAATGGTAAGATGAAGCAGATGCTAAACTACAGGACTGCTTTGCTATCAAAGACTGAAACATGTTCTGGGATTCTTTCGATGACATTGAGGAATACACCACATCAGTCACTGGCTTTATCAATAAGTGCATTGAGGACGTCGTCCCCACAATGACTGTACGTACATACCCCAACCAGAAGCGATGGATTACAGGCAACATTCGCACTGAGCTAAAGGGTATTGCTGCCGCTTTCAAGGTGCGGGACTCTAACCCGGAAGCTTACAAGAAATCCAGCTATGCCCTACGACAAACCATCAAACAGGCAAAGCGTCAATACAGGTCTAAGATTGAATCATACTACACCGGCTCCGACGCTCGTCGGATGGGGCAGGGCTTGCAAACTATTACAGACTACAAAGGGAAGCACAACCGCGAGCTGCCGAGTGACACGAGCCTACCAGATGAGCTCAATCACTTCTATGCTCGCTTCGAGGCAAGCAACCTTGAGGCATGCATGAGAGCATCAGCTGTTCTGGACGACTGTGTGATCACGCTCTCAGTAGCCGACGTGAGTAAGACCTTTAAACAGGTCCAACAGGTCTATCCACGGATGATGCAATCTCTATTGCACTCCACACTGCCCTTTCCCACCTGGACAATAGGAACACCTATGTGAGAATGCTGTTCATTGACTACAGCTCAGCGTTCAACACCATAGTACCCTCAAAGCTCATCACCAAGCTAAGGATCCTGGGACTAAACACCTCCCTCTGCAACTGGATCCTGGACTTCTTGACAGGCCACCCCCAGGTGGTGAGGGTAGGTAGTTTGGGAGAAATTATGTACATATATGGAAGATCATAAATAATGTAACACTTATAGAGTACATTTGCCATTCTGGTAAAAGGCATTGTCTATTGTATAGGACAGGAAGCCAGAGTGGGGCCATGGGAGAGGGCCCCACGTTGGGCGCCTAGAATAGCTGGACATACAAAGGTCAGAGGGATATACAAAGGAGGGGGGTCAGCCAAATGACCAACTGATGGATTACAGACATAGTTCACATTCTTAAGACATGGAGATGCTGAAGGAATGACAGGGGAGACACATAGTCTGCTGATCCTAGATAATACACAAACAAAATAATGCATTTAGCTAAGTGCAGGAACAAAGCAAGGGTCTTGTCATCATTATAATCTGACGGAAAGCAGGTATGGGCGTTATTGAGCTGAACAAGCAGGATGCACGGATTGGAATGTAACTTAATTTGCATGTGGGATGGGCTCATATGCAATATGTGGATAAATACTGGAGCCAGGGCCTGGAAAAGGTGTGTGTTCCGCGGAGCACTCCGGCTTGCTATACTCTTGTATTAAAAGTCTATAATTGAATTCAAAGTTCTTGATTATGTCATATTTGAACCGATTTTCTACCACAGTAGCAACACATATGTCACGCTGATCCTCAACACTGGAGCTCCCCAGGGGTGTGTGCTCAGTCCCCTCCTGTACTCCCTGTTCACCCACGACTGCATGGCCAGGCACAACTCCAACACCATCATTAAGTTTACTGACGACACAACAGTGGTAGGCCTGATCACCGACAACGACGAGACAGCCTATAGGGAGGAGGTCAGAGACCTGGCCGGGTGGTGCCAGAATAACAACCTATCCCTCAACGTAACCAAGACTAAGGAGATGATTACAGGAAAAGGAGCACTGAGCACATCCCCATTCTCATCGACAGGGCTGTAGTGGAGTAGGTTGAGAGCTTCAAATTCCTTGGTGTCCACACCAACAACAAACTAGATTGGTCCAAACACACCAAGACAGTCGTGAAGAGGGCATGACAAAGCCTATTCCCTCTCAGGAAACTAAAAAGATTTGGCATGGGTCCTGAGATCCTCAAAAGGTTCTACAGCTGCAACATCGAGAGCATCCTGACCGGTTGCATCACTGCCTGGTACTGCAGTTGCTCGGCCTCCGACCGCAAGGCACTTCAGAGAGTAGTGCGTACGGCCCAGTACATCACTGGGGCAAAGCTTCCTGCCACCCAGGACCTCTACACCAGGCAGTGTCAGAAGAAAGCCCTAAAAATTGTCAAAGACCCCAGCCACCCCAGTCATAGACTGTTCTCTCTACTACCGCATGGCAAGCGGTACCGGAGTGCCAAGTCTAGGACAAAAAGGCTTCTCAACAGTTTTTACCCCCAAGCCATAAGACTCCTGAACAGGTAACCAAATGGATCTCAGGAGCTCTTACAATCTGGTGCGTATCCGGGAGGGGGATGAGTGGAAGACGGAATTTAGTACCACCTTTGGGCACTATGAGTACCTCATCATGCCGTACGGGTTGATGAATGCTCCATCGGTCTTCCAGGCCTTTGTAGACAAGATTTTCCGGGACCTGCACGGGCAGGGTGTAGTGGTGTATATCGACGACATTCTGCTATACTCCGCTACACGCGCTGAGCATGTGTCCCTGGTGCGCAGGGTGCTTGGTCGACTGTTGGAGCATGACCTGTACGTGAAGGTTGAGAAGTGTCTGTTCTTTCAACAGTCCGTCTCCTTCCTAGGGTACAGCCTTTCCACCCCAGGGGTGGAGATGGAGAGTGACCGCATTTCAGCCGTGCGTAATTGGCCGACTCCAACCATGGTAAAGGAGGTGCAGCTGTTCTTAGGGTTTGCCAACTACTACTGGAGGTTTATCCAGGGCTTTGGTCAGGTAGCGGCTCCCATTACCTCACTGCTTAAGGGTGGCTAAAATCACTGAAGCTGGAGACTTATATCTCCCTCTCTAACTTTAAGCATCAGCTGTCAGAACAGCTTCACGATCACTGTACCTGTACAGAGCCCATCTGTAAATAGCACACCCATTTACCTCATCCCCATATTGTTCTTTATATGTTTTGTTCTTTTTCACCCCAGTATCTCTACTTGCACATCATCATCTGCACATCTATCACTCCGGTGTCAAAATTCAACTAAATTGTAATTATTTCGCCTCTATGGCCTATTTATTGCCTTACCTACCTAATCTTACTATATTTGCACACACTGTACATATACTTTCTATTGTGTTATTGACTGTACATTTGTTAACCCCATGTGTAACTCTGTGTTGTTGTTTTTGTCGAGGCACAGATCTGGGGAAGGGTACCAAAAATGTCTGCAGCATTGAAGATCCCTAATAACACAGTGGTCTCCTTCATTCTTAAATGGACAAAGTTTAGAATCCCCAAGACTCTTCCTAGAGCTGTCCGTCCAGCCAAACTGAGCAATCGGGGGAGAAGGGCCTTAGTCAGGAAGGTGACCAAGAACCCAACGGTCACTCTGCCAGAGCTCCAGAGTTTCTATGTGGAGATGAGAGAACCTTCCAGAAGAACAACCATCTCTGCAGCATTTCATCAATCAGGCCTTAATGGTAGAGTGGCCAGACGGAAGCCACTCCTCAGTAAAAGGAACATGACAGCCCGCTTGGAGTTTGCCAAAAGGCACCTAAAGACTCTCAGACCATGAGAAACAAGATTGAACTCTTTGGCCTGAATGCCAAACATCACGGCTGGAGGAAAGCTGGCACCATCCCTATGGTGAAGCATGGTGGTGGCAGCATCATGCTGTGAGGATGTTTTTCAGCGGCAGGGACTGGGAGTCTAGTCAGGATTGAGGCAAAGATGAACGGAGCAAAGTACAGAGAGATCCTTGATGAAAACCAGAGCGCTCAGGACCTCAGATTTGGGTGAATGTTCACCTTCCAACAGGACAATGTCTCTGAATGTCCTTGAGTGGCCCAGCCAGAGCACAGACTTGAACCCAATCGAACATCTCTGGAGAGACCTGAAAATAACTGTGCAACAACTTTCCCCATTTAACCTGACAGAGTTTGTGAGGATCTGCAGAGAGGAATGGGAGAAACTCCCCAAATACAGATGTGTCAAGCTTGTAGCGTTATTCCCAATAAGACTCGAGGCTGTAATCGCTGCCAAAGGTGCTTCAACAAAGTACTGAGAAAAGGGTCTGAATAGTTTTTTATTTTTAATACATTTGCAAACATGTCTAAAAACCTGTTTTTGCTTTGTCATTACTGGGTATTGTGTATAGATTGATGAGGGGAAAAAACTGTGTAATACATTTTAGAATATGCCTGTAATGTAATAACATGTGGAAAAAGTCAAGGGGTCTGAATACTTCCCGAATGCTCTGTATAGCATGCTGCTTCCTCTCAAATCTACACTTATGATTAAAATAAAAAATCCCAGGTTCCTTTGGCTGTTGCTTAAGGTTTTTGTCTATATTGTCATGGAACTGGACATTACATTTTGTCTTTGTTTATTTGATATTTTAAAAACAAGCCACATTTACAAAATGATACACTTGATTAAGAATCCTACAGGATAAACGCAAAGAAGTCTGTGACTTATTTCCATTGTGCTTCTCAGATGGGTTATCATCTTTACTCTGCTTCCTTCAACCCATGACGAAACAACAAGGGCAGTGTGTGAGAAAGAGAAAAATCACGAGAGAGAAAGAGAAACATCAATAGACAGGACACTGATCAGACAGATGGTTCAGAGATACAAAGTATCTGAGAACCAAGCGTAGTGTGTGGGCTTCTTTGACTTAGTAAGCATTTGACCTCATAGGCGACATGGACAGGACAGATAGCCATCTAAACCACACATACATAATACTCTAGTCAGGCTTATGGGGGCTAGGAGCCTCCTGTACATCTCTATACTAACTGGGTCAACACAATATGTATGTGTATGTGTGTCACCTTTTTATTTGAGTAAATCTTTAAATAATTACAACTTTCAGTGTGATTTTTTTTTACTTCTGAAGGTGTAGAGTTGAGTTTTCACCAGGAGGTGGCAGTGAATAGCAGTTCATTGAGACACTTCAAATCAAATCACTGGAATGTATTGACAAATATGATGTAAAACAAGATTGCACAGCATACACAAATATATCTAATAAGTATACTGGTGCTTGCTGAGGATTATCAGGTTTTGCCATTTGCCCTGACATTCATGTAGACTTTATGAGAGAGAGAGAGAGAGAGAGAGAGAGAGAGAGAGAGAGAGAGAGAGAGAGAGAGAGAGAGAGAGAGAGAGAGACCATTAGAGTTCTCAAACATTTTCGTACATACAGAATATTAGTGATATTTAGTGATTTACAGTTGGCTGATGGTAATAGGTGATGGTTTACAAGCACTCAATAAACAGTACATGTGTTACAGAGTCTATGTGTTTAACTTGAATAGTATAGAGCTGTTCATAGTTCCTTCTAATTCTAGAATGAGGATAAAAGGGACGCTATAGAATATTTGCAGGAATCATGACAATGAAAGGGGGAAGCTAAACTTTCATAAATATAATATTGCTCATAGCGGGCGGAGGGTGGAGGACAGGGGTCCTTGATCCAATGGAAGCAGTAGGGAAATATTATGTTAATGAAAAAACCCTACATGGTACTTTTACCCCTCTCTTTTCGACGTCTGCGTCGGCTGGCACAGTGGTACGTGACAATGACAACGGCAATGGTCAGGATCACATCTGCTGCGATGATGCCAGCCATGGTGCCAGGTTCGATCCTGTAGCAGGATGGGTTATCTGAAAGAGGGGACGGAGGACAAGAGTGGGATAGGTGCAAAATGACAGGAAATATGATTATTTTGGTCCCCAGTGTGTGAAAAATATGGAATTTGTGTCTCTCAATCCTGATGTTGTGCTTAATATGATATGTGTTTATCATGATACATACTTGTACCTGGGTCAGCCACAACCTTTTCTTGAGGAGAAAAATGAAAAGGAGATAATTGTCAATGTAATTATATTATACACTGAGTATACAAAACATTAAGAATACTAATACCTGCTCTTTCCATTTTAAAAAAAAACTTTATTTAACTAGGCAAGTCATTTAAGAACAAATTCTTCATTTCAATGACAGCCTAGGAACAGTGGGTTAAATGCCTGTTCAGGAGCAGAACGACAGATTTTTACCTTGTCAGCTCAGGGATTTGAACCTTTCGGTTACTAGTCCAATGCTCTAACCACTAGGCTACCCTGCCGCCCCATGACTGACTGACCAGGTGAAACCTATGATCCCTTCTTGATGTCACTTGTTAAATTAATTTTAATCCGTGTGGATGAAGGGGAGGAGACAGGTGAACCCCTAAGTTCAATATCCGCACCCCGCAGAAAATCTATTAGGGTAATACAAAAAAAATCAATAATGTTCCATCAGTTTAACCTGGAGACATCAGTTTGTTTAGCATTGGATGCATCTCAATCCATCGCATCTGCCTATGTCACACTTCTGCATCTGCGGTGAAAGGTGACAGAGCTGGAGCGGTGTTTGTCAGACCTTGAGACATCCAAAAATTGTTCTTCTCACAAAATCGTCTGTAGTGTCCGAATGGTTTGGCCTACAAACTATTACGACCCCTCTATTGAAAGAAGAGACTCTGTTCTCTGTTTTCCTCGAGGACCGCCACAAGCGGACTCGTCTGAGGTCGGTACAGTTGATCTGCCAACTTCTGTCTGTAGCATCCGAACACTTTGGGCTACACATTAACATGACGGTGAGACTCTCATTAACACGTTCATGTCCAAATCAAGTCAAATTCCAAATCAAATTTTATTGGTCACATAAACATGGTTAGCAGATGTTAATGCGAGTGTAATGCGAAATGCTTGTGCAACTAGTTCTGACAGTGCAGTAATATCTAGCATGCAATCTAATTTCCCAACAACTACCTAATACTCACAAATCTATAAATATGTGGAGGAGCGATGGCAGAGCGGCATAGCCAAGATGGTATAAAATACAGTATATACATATTAGATGAGTAATGTAAAATGTGTAAACATTATTAAAGTGGCATTATTTAAAGTAGCATTGTCAAAAGTGAATAATGATCCATTTATTAAAGTGGCAAGTGATTGGGTCTCGGTGTAGGCAGCAGCCTCTCTGAGTTAGTGATTACTGTATAGCAGTCTGATGTCCTTGAGATAGACTGAAAAAAAGCTTCTATCGGTCCCTGCTTTGATGCACCTCTACTGACCTCGCCTTCTGGATGGTAACGGTGTGAACAGGCAGTGGCTCGGGTGGTTGTTGTCCTTGATGATCTTTTTGGCCTTCCTGTGACATCGGGTTCAGTAGGTGCCATGGAGGGCAGATAGTTTGCCCCCGGTGATGCGTTGTGCAGACCACACCACCCTCTGGAGAGCCTTGTGGTTTAGGGCGGTGCAGTTGCTGGACCAGGCTGTGATACAGCCTGACAAGATGCTCTCGATTGTGCATCTGTAAAAGTTTGTCATGGTTTTGGGTGACAAGCCAATTTTTTTCAGCCTCCTGAGGTTGAAGAGGCGTTGCGCCTTCTTCACCACACCATCTGTGTGGGTGGACCATTTCAGTTTGTCTGTGATGTGTACACTGAGGAACCTAAAACTTTCCACCTTCTCAGCTGCTTTCCCTTTGATGTGGATAGGGGGTGCTCCCTCTGCTGTTTCCTGAAGTCCACGATCATCTCCTTTGTTTTGTTGATGTTGAGTGAGAGGTTGTTTTCCTGACACCACACTCCGAGGGCCCTCACCTCCTCCCTGTAGGCTGTCTCGTCGTTGTTGGTAATCAAACCCACTGCTGTTGTGTTGTCTGCAAACTTGATGATTGAGTTGGAGGCGTGCATGGCCACGCAGTCGTGGGTGAACAGGGAGTACAGGAGGGGGCTGAGCACGCACCCTTGTGGGGCCCCAGTGTTGAAGGTCAGCGAAGTGGAAATGTTGATTCCTACAGCACCTGGGGCGGCCTTTCAGAAAGTCCAGGACCCAATTGCACAGGGCGGGGTTTGGACCCAGGGCCTTCAGCTTAATGACGAGCTTGGAGGGTACTATGGTGTTGAATGCTGAGCTGTAGTCAATGAACAGCATTCAACCATAGGTATTCCTCTTGTCCAGATGGGATAGGGCAGTGTGATGGCGATAGCATTGTCTGTGGACCTGTTGGAGCGGTATGTAAACTGAAGTGGGTCTAGGCTGGCCGGTAAGGTGGAGGTGATATGATCCTTGACTAGTCACTCAAAGCACTTCATGATGACAGAAGTGAGTGCTACGGGGCGGTAGTCATTTAGTTCAGTTATCTTTGCCTTCTTGAGTACAGTAACAATGGTGGCCATCTTGAAGCATGTGGGGACAGCAGATTGGGATAGGGAGCGACTGAATATGTCCGTAAACACACCAGCTAGCTGGTCTGCGCATGCTATGTGTACGCGCTAGGGATGCCATCTGGGGCAGAAGCCTTGCGAGGATTAACACGTTTAAATGTTTTACTCACGTCGGCAATGGAGAAGGAGAGGGGTGGACGCAGTCCTTGTTAGCGGGCCGCAATGGTGGCACTGTATCATCCTCAAAGCGGGCAAAGAAGGTGTTTAGTTTGTCTGGAAGTGTGATGTCAGTGTCTGTGACATGGCTGGTTTTCTTTTTGTAGTCTGTGATTTCCTGTAGACCCTGCCAGCCGTTGAATTGCGACTCCACTGTTGTTTTGTTGTTTTGCCAGTAGTTTTATTCTAGGATGAAACCCCCTCTCAACCCCCGTACCAGTTGAAAAAATTAATGTAAGTATTTATAAAGACTGTTTAGTGCCAAAAAAAAGTTAAATACGTGTACAAAAAAGTATTAATAATAATAATATTTATATATTCATATAAATATATATATAAAAGGATATATACAGTATATCCTGATCTTTCTTATACACTACATGGCCAAAAGTATGTGGATACCTGCTCGTTGAACATCTCATTCAAAAAGCATGGGCATTAATATGGATTTGGTCCCCCCTTTGATGCTGTAACAGCCTCCACTCTTCTGGGAAAGCTTTCCACTAGATGTGGAACATTGTTGAGGGGACTTTCTTCCATTCAGCAAAAAGAGCATTAGTGAGGTCGGGTACTGATGTTTGGCGATTTGAGGTCAGCGTTGAGGACAGGACTCTGTGCAGGCCAGTCAAGTTCTTCCACACCGATCTCAACAAACCATTTTTGTATGAACCTCGCTTTGTGCACGGGGGGCATTGTCATGCTGAAACAGGAAAGGGCCTTCCCAAACTGTTGCCACAAAGTTGGAAGCACAGAATCGTCTAGGATGTCATTGCATGCTGTAGCGTTAAGATTTACCTTCACTGGAACTAAGGGGCCTAGCCTGAACCATGAAAAACAGCCCCAGACCACTATTCCTCCTCCACCAATCTTTACAGTTGGCACTCTGTATTCGGGCGGGTAGCATACTCCTGGCATTCGCCAAACCCAGTTTCATCCATCGGACTGCCAGATGGGGAAGCTTGATTCATCACTCCAGAGAACGCGCTTCCACTGCTCCAGAGTCAAATGGCGGCAAGCTTTACAACACTACAGCTGAAGCTTGGCAATGCCATGGTGATATTAGGCTTGTGTGTGGCTGCTCAGCCATGGACACCCATTTCATGAAGCTCCCAACGTACAGTTCTGACATTGCTTCCAGAGGCAGTTTTGAACTCGGTCGTTAGTGTTGCAAAAGACAATTTGTTATCACTAAGCGCTTCAACACTCGGTGGTCCCGTTCTGTGAGCTTGTGTGGCCTACCACTTCACGGCTAAGATGTTGTTGCTCTTAGATGTTTTCACTTCACAATAACTGCACTTGCAGTTGACTGGGGCAGCTGTAGCAGGGCAGACATTTCATGAACTGACTTGCTAGAAAGGTGGCATACTATGAAGGTGCCATGTTGAAAGTCACTGAGCTCTTCAGTACTCGCCATTCTACTGCTAATGTTTGTCTATGGAGATTGCAGGGCTGTGGGCTAGATATTATACACCTTTCAGCAAATGTGGCTGAAATAGCCGAATCCACAAATTTGAAGGACTGTCCACATACTTTTGACCATGTAATGTATCTCTCAGATATAGGACAGACATTTCAGACCAAACTTCCTTTAGATTTTTGGTGGGACTATCTTTTGTCCCCTCTCAACCCTCATCGGCATAGACAGGACTTAGACTCATGGTTTAAAGAAGGATTTTTAAGGTTTGAGACAACTGAGACATGGATTGTGTATGTGTGGCATTCAGATGGTGAAATACGTGCCTTTGAATGGGTATGATAATAGATGTCAGGCAAACCGGTTTGTGTCAAGAACTGCAACGCTGCTGGGTTTTTCACACTCAACAGTTTCCCGTGTGTGTCAAGAATGGTCAACCACCCAAAGGACCTCCAGCAACAACTGAGGGAAGCATTGGAGTCAACGTGGGCCAACATCCCTGTGGAATGCTTTCGACAACTTGTAGAGTCCATGCCCCAATTGATTTGAGACTGTTCTGAGGGAAAAAGGGGGCAGTGTAACTCAATATTAGGAAGGTGATCCTAATGTTTGAGTCACTCAGTGTGTACTGTACAGATATAGCTTCAGTAAAAACAACGTTACCTACAGTTGAAGTCGGAAGTTTACATACACTGAGGTTGGAGTCATTAAAACTCGTTTTTCAACCACTCCACAAATTTCTTGTTAACAAACTATCGTTTTGGCAAGTCGGTTAGGACATCTACTTTGTGCATGACACAAGTAATTTTTTTAGAGTGTCAGAAGTTTACATTCACTAAGTTGACTGTGCCTTTAAACAGCTTGGAAAATTCCAGAAAATGATGTCATGGCTTTAGAAGATTCTGATGGGTTAATTGACATCATTTGAGTCAATTGGAGGTGTACCTGTGGATGAATTTCAAGGCCTACCTTCAAACCCAATGCCTCTTTGCTTGACATCATGGGAAAATCAAAAGAAATCAGCCAAGATCTCAGAAAAAAATTGTAGACCTCCACAAGTTTGGTTAAGCCTTGGGAGCATTTTCCAAACACCTGAAGATACCACATTCATCTGTACAAACAATAATACGCAAGTATAAACACCACGGGACCACGCAGCCATCATACCGCTCAGGAAGGAGAAGCGTTCTGTCTCCTAGAGATGAACATACTTTGATGCGAAAAGTGCAAATCAATCCCAGAGCAACAGCAAAGGACCTTGTGAAGATGCTGGAGGAAACACGTACAAAAGTATCTATATCCACAGTGAAACGAGTCCTATATCGACATAACCTGAAAGGCCGCTCAGCAAGGAAGAAGCCACTGTTCCAAAACTGCCATAAAAAAGACTATGTTTTGCAACTGCACACAGGGACAAAGATTGTACTTTTTGGAGAAATGTCCTCTGGTCTGATGAAACATAAATAGAACTGTTTGGCCTTAATGACCATCGTTATGTTTGGAGGAAAAAGGGGGAGGCTTGCAAGCCGAAGAACACCATCCCAACTGTGAAACACAGGGGTGGCAGCATCATGCTGTGGGGGTGCTTTGCTGCAGGAGGGACTGGTGCCCTTCCCAAAATAGATGGCATCATGAGGTAGGAAAATTATGTGAATATCTTGAAGCAACATCTCAAGACATCAGTCAGGGAGTTAAAGCTTGGTCGCGAATGGGTCCAAATGGACAATGACCCCAAGCATACTTCCAAAGTTGTGGGAAAATGGCTTAAGGACAACAAAGTCAAGGTATTTGAGAGGCCTTCACAAAGTCCTGACCTCTATCCTATAGGAGATTTGTGGGCAGAACTGAAAAAGCATGTGTGAGCAAGGAGGCCTACACACCTGACTCAGTTACACCAGCTCTGTCAGGAGGAATGAGCCAAAACTCACCAACTTATTGTGGGAAGCTTGTGGAAGGCTACCCGAAACCCGAGTTTCTATTTTGGGAGTTTCTCCCTTTCTTCTCTGCAGATCCTCTCATGCTCTGTCAGGTTGGGTGGGGAACGTCGCTATTTTCAGGTCTCTCCAGAGATGTTAGATCAGGTTCAAGTCCGGACTCTAGCTGGGCCACTCAAAGACATTCAGACACTTGTCCCGAAGCCACTCCTGCATTGTCTTAGCTGTGTGCTTATGGTCATTTTCCTGTTTGAAGGTGAACCTATGCCCCAGTCTGAGGTCCTGAGCGCTCTGGAGCAGGTTTTCATCAAGGATCTCTCTGTACTTTGCTCCGTTCATCTTTCCCTCGATCCTGACTAGTCTGCCAGTCCCTGCCACTGAAAACATCCCCACAGCATGATGCTGCCCAACACCATGCTTCATTGTAGGGATGGTGCCAGGTTTGCTCAAGACATGACACTTGGCATTCAGGCCAAAGACTTTAATCTTGGTTTTATCCGACCAGAGAATCTTGTTTCTCATGGTCAGAGTCTTTAGGTCCCTTTTGGCAAACTCCAAGCGGGCTGTCATGTGCCTTTTACTGAGGAGTGGCTTCCGTCTGGCCACTCTACCATAAAGGCCTGATTGGTGGAGTGCTGCAGAGATGGTTGTCCTTCTGGAAGGTTCTCTCTTCTTCACAGAGGAGCTCTGGAGCTCTGACAGAGTGACCATCGGGGTCTTGGTCACCTCCCTGAGCAAGGCCCTTCTCCCCCGATTCCTCAGTTTATCCGGGTGGCCAGCTCCAGGAAGAGCTGGCCAGGAAGCTCCAGGAAGAGCTGGTGGCTCCAAACTTATTCCATTTAAGAATGATGGAAGCTTCTGTGTTCTTGGGGACCATCAATGCTGCAGACATTTTTTGGTACCCTTCTCCAAATCTGTGCCTCGACCCAATCCTGTCTCGGAGCTCTATGGACAATTCATATGACCTCATGGCTTGGTTTTTGCTCTGACATGCACTGTCAACTGTGGGAGCTTATATAGGCAGGTGTGTACCTTTCCAAATCATGTCCAATGAATTGAATTTCCCACAGGTGGACTCCAATCAAGTTGTAGAAACATCTCAAGGATGATCAATGGAAACAGGATGCACCTGAGCTCAAATTCGAGTCCCATAGCAAAGGGTCTGACTAGTTATGTAAATAAGGTATTTCTGTTTGTTTTTTATACATTTGCAAAAAACGTAAAAGCATGTTTTCGCTTTGTCGTTATGGGGTATTGTGTGTAGATAGATGAGGATTTTTTTTTATTTAATCCATTTTTGAATAAGTCTGTAACATAACTAAATGTGAAAAAAGTCAAGGGGTCTGAATACTTTCCGAATGCACTGTACACATCTGATTGCCAGTCCAGTGGAACAGAAGTAGAACAGCTTGACTCCAAATTTTTTCCACAGAAAATGTACTTTGAAAAGTTCACCTACATAAGAATAAGTCACATGGTTGTGGGCGAATTTGCAATTGTGAAGATAGGATTGGCTAATAAAAAGTTGTATATATAAAAAAAAAGAGTTGGATATGCTACACAGATGCCAAATTATGTTTTATAATGTAGTTGAACAAAAAAAATAAACATTAAATTCAAATATCTGAATTTACCGAGTTAACATCTAACACATATCAATCAAATAATCTGAATTGAGACAAACATTTCAACTTATGTCTTTTAGTGGAGTGCAATGGAAACATTGCAGTTAAAAAAAAGTTAACCAGAATAAACAAAATAATACATTGATCTTACCTCCATGTAAACGTATCTACAGGAGCTTCTACGGTGATCAGTTACAGCCTTTCACTAGGGCTTGCTAGGATTTTTCCCTTTTGAATAATAACAAGTTTCTCTGCTCCTCCCACTCCTCCTCCCCTGTTTCCTTTATTTATCGGATGCACTCCATTGCCTGCTTGTAGATGAAAGAGGAGTTTGAGAAGCTTCATCTGTACCTACAAGAGGAAGAGGTCAGGATAGTTACACTAAGGGAGGAAGAGAAGCAGAAGAGTCAGAGGATGAAGGAGAAGATTGAGGAGATGAGCAGAGAGAGATCATCACTTTCAGACACAATCAGAGCCATAGAAGAGTATAAAATGTATTTTGTTTCTCTGCAGCACTACAGGGCCATCTTGGAAAGAAAGGTAAGTGATCTGCCTCCGGTCTCTCTCTTCTCAGTGGTTCAGTATCCAACCCCACTGACTCCTGTCTGTTCTTCCAGAACCTAGTGCACACTGCTGGACCGTGAGAGGGTTTCAGGAGGACTGATCGATGTGGTAATGCACATGAGAACCCTGCACTATAGGGTCTGGGAGAAGATGCAGGCAAGAATTCAATACAGTGAATATTAGATACAATTGGGATAAAACTTTACCGCTACTAAAAGGTTCCAACACAGAAAACTAGAAATTTGCTTTGTGAATTAAATTTATGCTGAATAATAAGATTATGTCCCTACCTCAATTTTTATTTAATTATGGCATGTGTGTGTTGTCAGTTCCAATGACTCTTGACCCCAGCACTGCAAACTTACATCTAATCTTGTCTGATGATCTAACCACAGTGATATACTGCAACTTCCTGACAACCCAGAGATATTTGATGACTATACAATGGTCCTGGCCTCTGAGGGCTTTAACTCAGGAACACACGATGAGGTTGGGGACAGTACAGGACGGATCGTGGGTGTGATCACAGAGTCTTGCCGGAGGAAGGGAGACTTCAGCATGTGTAGAGGATCCTGGGGTGTGTGGTTTTTAAAGGATAGGTATTTAACATATGTTCTAATGGTGCCACGTGTTCACAGACTCGATCATCTAACCGTGAGACAGAAACCCAAGAGGGTCAGAGTGCAGCTGGACTGGTACAGAGGAAAGCTGTCATTCTCTGACCCAGATAATAACACACATATATACACATTCACACACACTTTCACTGAGAGAGTCTTTCCATACATCAGGAATCACTGCATTCTCCATACTCTGAAGGTGTTACCAGTGAAGGTCTCTGTTACAGTGGATACAGCCTCCGTCTGAATCAGGGATTAGCATGCTGAATGAGTCAGTAACACTCACCGATGCCCTTCACCTGCTGTAACACTCTCATCAGTCAAACAATGATAACTCATCATTGTGTCCACCTTGTCTACAAACAGCAGGTGTACACATCTGACTGACATTACAGTAGTGCAGAAATGGAGCAGCTTGATTGGAAACATTTCCCTTCAAACTATTTAGTGAAAAGGGTCACCTATAAAATAATCATTCACATGAGGTTGTTGGTGTTCATTATTTTTTTTTTTTTAAGTGTATTTGCCATTGTGAGCATAGGTCACTTGCTGATAAAAAGTTGTATATTCTTTAAAAAGTCTGAGTTGGGATAGGCTACACAGATGCCACCTTATTTTCAAATCATACAGTTCTTAATTAAGACTTCAATTAATTAATGAAGTTAAAAAGACTCCATGGGCTGTCCTTGTCAAGACCGCTCCTCAAAATGGTAGTTGAACTTGCTTTACACTAGATGGGGTGAGTGTATTAAAGTGTATCAAACAGACGCTAGAGGGCTTCATAGCCTTTCCACACAGACAAAGAAACACTGAATCAGCTGTGTAAAAAATTCTCAAATCCAAAGCTGGAGGCTCTGTCCTGTCCTGAAAAGCTAACAAGAGCTGCTAGTAGGCTACAAGGTCTGGGTTGAATAACCCTTCGATTTTGTCAATCTAGGATAAATTGCCATTAAAATAAAGAATATATGCAGATTGTTCAAATAAATTACTGACTTAATTATTTTCCAATGGACTTGATCTCAACCATGAATGAGAAATGCTAAACATGTCAATAGAAACACATTGTGCTAAAATAAGACAAGCCAGATTCATGTCTTTCCTAGTATGCATGTAGACGCTTATCAGTTTGATAAGGAATAGTGGGTGTATGCTTTGATGCTGGATTCCCCTCCTCTCATTGGTTTGAGACCAAAGCAGCCAATGAGACTGTTAAGTTAGATTTCCTCCTCATGCAGATACCAACCGCTGCAGTGGAGAGGAAGAGGAACTAAAGGTTTCTAAATAATACAGTAGTCCGTGATGATGGCATATAGGAATATTCCTACTACATCAAGGAAATCTCTCTTTCTATTCTCCCTCTCTTTCTCTCTCTCACTCTGTCTTTGCCAGCGTCGTCCGGGTTTGGCCGGTGTATGCTGTCATTGTAAATAAGAATTTGTTCTTAACTGACTTGCCCTGTTAAATAAAAAATAAAATAAACACTTTCAAAATCTCAGCTAGCAGTCATCATCATGAATCAAGTCGACAATCTACTGTCAAATTATTTTTAATCCATGTCATATGAGGAGAAATAATGAAGAGAAATTCTAGATAAAACATATCGTAATTCACAAATTCAACAATGAGTGGTTTGGAAGGAATCAGTGACAGTGGCTAACTGCAATCATTGCAAAGCAATCACTAGCCTGCTATTCAGGGGAGTGGCTGTCTGGTCCCAAGTCTGGGATTAAGGAGCTCTTTTCCAAGTTTAAAATGATAAACACTCAACATTGGACATGCTGTCAATGAAGCATGATTTGTGCCATGCTCAAAACAACTGTTAACTTGGAACTGCAAAAACTTGACTTCAGTGAGTTCAAGACAACTGGGGATTCATGAATAAACAAGCTCCGACTGGGAAAACACCTTTTGAATGGTCATCCAATTTGGAATTGTAAATCTGGCCTCTTAGAGCTATGACCATAAGATCAATGACATCATCATGACTCGACCTTCTAAGAGCTTCTATTGTCTGCTTATATGCCCCCTCTATTTATCTTACTGTTCTGACTTGGTGTACAGGGAGAACACTGTAAGAATGACCCATGTTCTGATTTCTGTCGCTGTAGATTTCAAAAGTGCTAAACAAATAGTTATATTGACTACGTCCAGTGGCGGATTTAGGTACAAGCGACATGGACAGCCGCCCAGGCGGCATCTTGCCCTCACAAAGAAATTTGGAATGGTGACATTTGCTTGAAGGTTTTCTTTCACTCATTTGCACGTCATGTTAATGATATCATGTCACCGTGTGGGACTGTGGGTTAATTAACCTTGGCGTAGTTGGCACCCTAATTCTAGTTTGTGAGCTAGGCAGGCTACTGGGAAGGTCTACCCACTCAGAAGTACAAGGTGGGGATGGGGGTGGGGGTAGGTTGACCTCAGGTCTCCCCACTGGAAGCCAGAGGTATGGGGAGCAGTGGAATCTATCAAATAGCGCAACTCTAACTTTGTACAGTACTAATGCAATTAGTAAAATCAGTCACACTACGAAATGCTACCAAATAAACAACAATTCATTCATAATACTGTGAATATATACAGTTGAAGTTGGAAGTTTACATACACTTAGGTTGGAGTCATTAAAACTCGTTTTTCAACCACTTCACACATTTCTTGTTAACAAACTATATTTTTGGCAAGTCGGTTAGGACATCTCCTTTGTGCATGACACAAGTCATTTTTCCAACAATTGTTAACAGACAGATTATTTCACTTATAATTCACTGTATCACAATTCCAGTGGGTCAGAATTTTACATACACTAAGTTGACTGTGCCTTTAAATAGCTTGGAAAATTCCATAAAATGATGTCATGGCTTTAGAAGATTCTGATAGGCTAATTGACATAATTTGAGTCAATTGGATCTGTACCTGTGGATGTAGTTCAAGGCCTACCTTTAAACTCAATGCCTCTTTGCTTGACATCATGGGAAAATAAAAAGAAAGCCAAGATCTCCGATTTTTTTTTGTAGACCTCCTGTCACGCCCTGACCTTAGAGAGCCTTTTATTCTCTATTTGGTTAGGTCGGTGTGTGACTAGGGTGGGTACTCTAGTTTTTTTATTTCTATGTTGGCCTGGTATGGTTCCTAATCAGAGGCAGCTGTCTATCGTTGTCTCTGATTGGGGATCATATTTAGGCAGCCTTTTCCCATCTGTTGTGTGTGGGATCTTGTTTTTGTAATGTAGCCTTTTTGCACTACAAAGCTGCACGTTCGGTTTGTTACTCTTTATTGTTTTGTTGCTGGTTCACGTTAATAAACTTGATGAACGCCTTCCATGTTGCACCTTGGTCCAATCCTTCCAACAACGATCGTTACACCTCCACAAGTCTGGTTCATCCTTGGGAGCCATTTCCAAATGCCTGAAGGTACCACGTTCATCTGTACAAACAATAATACGAAAGTATAAACACCATGGGATCACGCAGCCGTCATACCGCTTAGGAAGGAGAAGCGTTCTGTCTCCTAGAGATGAACGTACTTTGGTGCGAAAAGTACAAATCAATCCCAGAGAAACAGCAAAGGACCTTGTGAAGATGCTGGAGGAAACAGGTACAAAAGTATATATATCCACAGTAAAACGAGTCCTATATCGACATAACCTGAAAGGCCGCTCAGCAAAGAAGAAGCCACTGCTCCAAAACCGCCATAAAAAAGCCAGACTACGGTTTGCAACTGCACATGGGGACAAAGATTGCACTTTTAGGAGAAATGTCCTCTGGTCTGATGAAACAAAAATATAACTGTTTGGCCTTAATGACCATCATTACGTTTGGAGGAAAAAGGGGGTGGCTTGCAAGCCGAAGAACACCATCCCAACCGTGAAGCACAGGGGTGGCAGCATCGTGTTGTGGGGGTGCTTTGCTGCAGGAGGGACTGGTGCACTTCATCACGAGGAAGGAAAATGATGTGGATATATTGAAGCAACATCTCAAGACATCAGTCAGGATGTTAAAGCTTGGTCGCAAATGGGTCTTCCAAATGGACAATGACCCCAAGCATACTTCCAAAGTTGTGGGAAAATAGCTTAAGGACAACAAAGTCAAGGTATTGGAGTGGCCATCACAAAGCCCTGACCTCAATCCTATAGAAAATTTGTGGGCAGAACTGAAAAAGTGTTTTTCGAGCAAGGAGGCCTATAAACCTGACTCGGTTACACCAGCTCTGACAGGAGGAATGAGCCAAAATTCACCCAACTTACTATAGGAAGCTTGTGGAAGGCTACCCGAAACATTTGACCCAGGTTAACATTTTAAAGACAATGCTACCAAATACTAATTGAGTGTATGTAAACTTCTGACCCACTGGGAATGTGATGAAAGAAGCTGAAATAAATAATTCTCTCTAGTATTATTCTGACATTTCACATTCTTAAATATAGTGGTGATCGTAACTGACCTAAAACATGGAATTGTTACTAGGATTAAATGTCAGGAATTGTTAAAAAACTGAGTTTAAATGTATTTGGCTAAGATGTATGTTAACTTCCCACTTCAACTTTAGTTTCACAGACATATTGTTGCATTTTTCTTCTGGTTTGTGCAAAATCATTAAGAATAATATAAAACCAGTCTGCACACCACCAAGGTGAACTGGTTTAGTCTTGACTCTTGGTTGACAGTGTTGGGGGATGGGTAATGTATTATTGCTGGAGTGACAAATCAACACAAATGGATAAGAAAAGGTCTAAGGTGTCAGATGCCCAGTTTAGGAAAAAGAGGAAAGAAGAAGAGGAGAAACGCGCAAAAGATAAAGGTATGCAGCTATGTCATCTCTTTATGAGTATAATATTATGCATGTAATGAATTAGGCTAGTATAACACTTATGTCTGTTAGCCTATGTTGCTTGCTATGCTATTACACATAGGGGGACAATATTCCGTTTTCTGTCCAACTAGCTTACATAACATTGGATATAATTGCACACAGTTTCATCATGATAATGATGATTGCCTGCAGCGAAACGATTACAACCTAACTAGCACATTATTGATTTGGTTAACTTTCATTGAGGTGACATCATAAAGGTTTTCTGTGATTGTATTGACTAAGTCCTGAGTTCAGTGAGGGGAATTTCCAATGCTGTAGGCTAAATTAAAAGAAATCCATTTTATGATGATATTTTTTTTATCTTTAGTGATATATAGAGTCTTTTGACAAAAAATTACAGTTAGTGCAGAATGGTGCCTTTTGGGGAGGGGGGGGGGGGTGTTATGGAAATTACGGATTGGCTCTAATCCGCTCTTATTGTTTAAGCAAGTCAGCCATATCAGCTGTGTGTTTCGCTGCCAAACAAGGCTCCACTGATAGCCAGGTGTAGCAGTGGTAAGATGTTGGGACTGCTGTTGGACAACTTTATGTAGGTCGTTTGTGATCACAGCTTGTCACCGTTATACTGCAATTAATGTATTGTTTAGTGTTGTGTTGTGTAGTGGCTTTGCTGGCATGCATCCCACTTTTTAGTGTTTGCCCCACCAAGATTTACATGCTAAAATTGCCACTGACACACACAAAACACATACAAACAAATTAGACTGTAACCTGGTCGCTAGAATCTTCTCCACTCTTTGAATCAGAACATGCATTGTTAATTCAGGAAATATTCAGGAAAGTTAGTTGTCTAACATAACAAATATTATCTCGGTCTCCACCCTTCTCTTCCCTCCCCTCACCCTTTATCTCTGAGCAAGTGGAGCGTTGCGCTGCGTATTGATGTGGTGCTCTTGCGCACCCAATTTTCACAGACTATAGTGGGCGTGGTGTTGGCAATGGGGATGGCGTCACCGGGAACGTGTTCTGTGTGTACATAGTAGCAAGACAACAACGAGCCTTTGACAGAAGAGACACACGAGTCACATCATACAAGTCTGACACTTCGAGAAAGGACCAGGAACCGCTGCGAATTCAAACCCTGAAGAAGAGACCAGAGGAGCTGACAAGGTGCTACAAAGAAAAAGGGATTCTGACATGCACTGGCAGAAATGTGAGTGTTTATTGTGTTGATGATGAATATGACATTGACTCGCAGGCTACTAATACGCCTAGATACGAATATTGTGATCATATAGCGGATGTTGTGACATTGACAATCAAATGCTATTTTTTACATTCTCTTGCTGCTCAGTTTGAACATCCATTCCTAATGTCTAAGTTACATAATTGCTTTGATGAGTAAGTGGCAAGTAGGCTTAGACAATAGCCTACAAGTCAGGACTAACATTCAAAATAAATGAGGGTTGTTATAAAGTGGGCAGGCCTATATCATACCATACAATTGAGTGCATCAAACGAATGTGAGATTATTAAAACGTTAATACTAAGAAGTTAAGTCAACATTTACAGCCAATGATGAAAACAATAGCCTACTTTTGCGTATTGAAAACAGACAGCGGGGAAACTCTCTCAACCCTCGCCCATGTTCGCTACATATCAGTTCCCCTTTTAATGCTGGGTGTAAAGGGGGAACCCGGACAGGCTATTTTACACACGCAATAATGAACGTGATTTGCCACTGCCGGCGACGGGCATAGTGTAGCAGTCAACTCTATGCAATATATTAGTCTACACAGTGCCACAGTCATTGAGGAAGTTCACTTCGTTTTCTCTGCTCCGCACCGCAGCATATCGAGCCAGCAAATAGAAAGGTCGTCGGAATCCCCGCCGCCCACGCGCATGACTAAATGGCCAGGGGTTTCCGCGATTTAAATATTACATTGCAACAGCGTTCAGACAGGGTATCCCAGCAGCTCTGTCTCCTTGTCATGGATCGTTTAACTAACTAACTTTGACAACTGTAAAAATTGACCTTTGAATACGTTTAGTGCAATAGGCTGATGTAAAGAACTTTCTGCACTGATATAATTATTTGTCTGCCTAATGATGTACTGTAACTAGGTTCAAATGGACTTGTAGAGTACTACGTGAATTATTCTATACCCAAACTCAAGTAGCAATATGCTTTATAGAGCACTACATCACTGTGTAGGTAATATTACAGAATACAGCTGGGACCTTTATTGCTTGCTTGGTGACAAATAACAACTATTGAGGACAGTTCTCCCTCTCTGTGGGTGTTTTAAAATAAATACTGATTTTGGACATGGATAGTAGACTGCCTTTAAGGGTTAACACCCGACTGTAGCCTATCTTGTATATGTAGGGGGGTTACTCTATCCCCCAACATGCACTACTAGTCAAATATTTGCATGAGATTATTTTTGGGTAGGCACACCTGCTGTCTACAGTATGCACCAGTGGCCAGAGCTGCCCTTCCGTGTGTAGATCACCCTTTCTTTCTCACCCCTGTGAGGCATCCCCTCAATTGGTATTCATCCCTCCCACACTGTGGTGAAGGTTGAGCAATGACGTCAGGGGGATTCACTAATGACTTTACAGTATCTGATGATGTATTGTATGAAGATGAACTCATTAGATACATTGGAATAAAGTCTTGAGATGGTCAAAACACATTTTCAGTTTCATTTTTCCAATATGTCATAGTTTGGCAAATATATTCCTATTTGGCCTATAACAGCAGTAGCAATACATTTTAAATAATAATATAATACAATAGGAGTCTCTTACAGTAATGTTTATAATCATTGTTATAAGGTATGAAAATTGCACATGTAATTGATGTAATGTGTAATTTTAGCTTAGCTAAAAAGTCCTTGGCATCTCCTGTCTTATTTTTAGTTTTACAAATGCCAGTAGTCTGTATTTTATTCCTTACTCAGCAAGACAGGTAACTGAGGAAAGAGAAAATAAATGAGGGAAAAAATTGAGAGACATGTAAAACTCAAGTCCAAGAGAAGAGAGAGACATGTCAAACTCAAGTCCAAGAGAAGAGAGAGACATGTAAAACTCAAGTCCAAGAGAAGAGAGAGACAAGTAAAACTCAGGTCCAAGAGAAGAGAGAGACAAGTAAAACTCAGGCCCAAGAGAAGAGAGAGACATGTACAACTCAGGCCCATGAGAAGAGAGAGACATGTAAAACTCAGGTCCAAGAGAAGAGAGAGACAAGTAAAACTCAGGTCCAAGAGAATAGAGAGACATGTACAACTCAGGCCCAAGAGAAGAGAGAGACATGTAAAACTCAGGTCCAAGAGAAGAGAGAGACAAGTAAAACTCAGGTCCAAGAGAAGCGAGAGACAAGTAAAACTCAGGCCCAAGAGAAGAGAGAGACAAGTAAAACTCAGGTCCAAGAGAAGAGAGAGACAAGTAAAACTCAGGTCCAAGAGAAGAGAGAGACAAGTAAAACTCAGGCCCAAGAGAAGAGAGAGACATGTACAACTCAGGCCCAAGAGAAGAGAGAGACATGTAAAACTCAGGTCCAAGAGAAGAGAGAGACAAGTAAAACTCAGGTCCAAGAGAAGCGAGAGACAAGTAAAACTCAGGCCCAAGAGAAGAGAGAGACAAGTAAAACTCAGGTCCAAGAGAAGAGAGAGACAAGTAAAACTCAGGTCCAAGAGAAGAGAGAGACAAGTAAAACTCAGGTCCAAGAGAAGAGAGAGACAAGTAAAACTCAGGTCCAAGAGAAGAGAGAGACAAGTAAAACTCAGGTCCAAGAGAAGAGAGAGACAAGTAAAACTCAGGTCCACGAGAAGAGAGAGACAAGTAAAACTCAGGTCCACGAGAAGAGAGAGACATGTCAAACTCAGGTCCAAGAGAAGAGAGAGACATGTCAAACTCAGGTCCAAGAGAAGAGAGAGACATGTCAAACTCAGGTCCAAGAGAAGAGAGAGACATGTCAAACTCAGGTCCAAGAGAAGAGAGAGACATGTCAAACTCAGGTCCAAGAGAAGAGAGAGACATGTCAAACTCAGGTCCAAGAGAAGAGAGAGACATGTAAAACTCAGGTCCAAGAGAAGAGAGAGACAAGTAAAACTCAGGTCCAAGAGAATAGAGAGACATGTACAACTCAGGCCCAAGAGAAGAGAGAGACATGTAAAACTCAGGTCCAAGAGAAGAGAGAGACAAGTAAAACTCAGGTCCAAGAGAAGCGAGAGACAAGTAAAACTCAGGCCCAAGAGAAGAGAGAGACAAGTAAAACTCAGGTCCAAGAGAAGAGAGAGACAAGTAAAACTCAGGTCCAAGAGAAGAGAGAGACAAGTAAAACTCAGGCCCAAGAGAAGAGAGAGACATGTACAACTCAGGCCCAAGAGAAGAGAGAGACATGTAAAACTCAGGTCCAAGAGAAGAGAGAGACAAGTAAAACTCAGGTCCAAGAGAAGCGAGAGACAAGTAAAACTCAGGCCCAAGAGAAGAGAGAGACAAGTAAAACTCAGGTCCAAGAGAAGAGAGAGACAAGTAAAACTCAGGTCCAAGAGAAGAGAGAGACAAGTAAAACTCAGGTCCAAGAGAAGAGAGAGACAAGTAAAACTCAGGTCCAAGAGAAGAGAGAGACAAGTAAAACTCAGGTCCAAGAGAAGAGAGAGACAAGTAAAACTCAGGTCCACGAGAAGAGAGAGACAAGTAAAACTCAGGTCCACGAGAAGAGAGAGACATGTCAAACTCAGGTCCAAGAGAAGAGAGAGACATGTCAAACTCAGGTCCAAGAGAAGAGAGAGACATGTCAAACTCAGGTCCAAGAGAAGAGAGAGACATGTCAAACTCAGGTCCAAGAGAAGAGAGAGACATGTCAAACTCAGGTCCAAGAGAAGAGAGAGACATGTCAAACTCAGGTCCAAGAGAAGAGAGAGACATGTCAAACTCAGGTCCAAGAGAAGAGAGAGACATGTCAAACTCAGGTCCAAGAGAAGAGAGAGACATGTCAAACTCAGGTCCAAGAGAAGAGAGAGACAAGGAACATAATGTTAATAACTTCTGGAGTTTCCAACAATGGCTTGACAGAAAGGCAGTTCCTCCTTTGTATCCATTTGAGTGGCTTCAAGTGATACCAAACTTTGCTCGTTGTGAGAGGGATACTTAAAGTGAAAACGCAACACACCCCTCACCCAGGCATTCACTATACTCTCGCTCTCAAGTCAGAGATTTTGACCTTCCACTGAAACTGTGTTGATGGCACTACAAAAGTGTGTTTTTATCACTCCTTCCTATGTTCACCGAACCCCCTTGGGGAATAGATGAGACTCCTGTAGCATTCAAATATGTTAATGCAACTAGACCAAAAACTCAGGCTCACACCCCAAAAAGCCCCCTTTCTATGGCTTGATTGTCGTCTGTGAAAAGGACAGGTGATGTGAGATGTCTGTGAGAAACTATCTGCTCCATGACCACATTTATGAATCATCATGCTAATAGTCAGACACTATGTTATGGCTGCCAGCCCAGTCACACAGCAGAGCAGACATGGCCCACGTTTATATGTTCACTCTTCACATCTGGCTGTGTAACGTGCTCTCGGCACACACAGCAGCGACAGGAAGGTGCTGTGGTTTACCACAGCCAGCGTAACGGAGCTAGACAGGAAAGAGTCACAGAAAATGTGCAGTGGCAAGCCTCCACATGGTAGTGGTTCTATTGAATCTATCTGTTAGTTCTGACCTCACAGCCTGTTTTCCTAATGGAATAGGTTCCTCAGAGCTCTCTCTCTACCTGTTTATGCTCCTCAGTGGAAATGTCGCTTTGTCTTTCACGTGCGGGGTGATGACTTCGAGGAAAAACTACCCTGCTTTGCCGCACACAAGCAATATCAAGCTGGAAACCTCAGATACCTATATTTTTCACCACTATCTCTCTTTCCTCTGGCTGCTGAATGGAACAGAAAGTGATGAGGAAAGAGAGTAAACATGATATCATAGATGAATCATGGGAAATCACAGAGCTGGAGGAGAATGGCCTCTTTTTGCCAATCCTTTCAATCCAAAAACTAAAGAATGAAGCGCTATCCAAAATTACCACATTACTTCATATTATGTCATAACAGTATACCAAGAGCTTTAGCTGTGTCGCTCTGTAGTAATACATGTCTGATAAGAATAGTAGACCATTGTAGAAAAGCACCGCAATAGAGAACAAATGTCATGGTCGACTTCATGACTATCCACCAAATATCATTCATTGCAACATCACCTCTGTCTCCACAGCACCGAAGGAGAAGCCGTGTTACACTCTTCCCACAGTGAAGAAACTCCTGGAGCAGAAGAGGAAGAGGGAGACCTCCTCGACGGCAACAACCAGTACCGGTGTCCCCACTGCCACTGTCCTCTCCCAACAGGTGTCAACACCAGAGAAGTCTACCTCAACAGGTGAGTACTGCTTCAAGCACCCATGTAAGCCCTTTGCAACCCAACCAGACCTGGGTCAAGTACATTGTCAAATAATTCAAATACTTTTCCATTGACATTGACAGATGGGTTAACTTGTGACCCTCCCAGGTGTAGCCAGCAGCTACTCAGACATGGCAGTGGGGTATGAGAGATGGGGTCCTATGGATGAGCACCAAGCCCTCTCGGCCATACATGAAGGTCCATTCTCCCCTATGGGGAACAATTACTTCTCCAGCCCATCCTCCTCAATGGACTACAGCCAAACTCCGGCCTACAGCACTCAGATGGCCTCCAGCTACAGCACACAGCAGATGCAGGACTACTCAGACACCAGGATGCCCCAGTGTTATGTAAGGAGGACTGGTTTCTTGAGCAGAAGCAATTTGACATTACATTGTCCTTTTGACTACTTGTTGTTCACGTGCTATTCAGTACATGAACGGTATGTGCTATAGCATTTATGATGATACCAATTTTACCTTTACAGACGGAGTGTCCAGTGACCGAGGCTGTGTCTAGTTTGGTTCCTTCAGGGCCCCTGCAGTCTGCTGTCTTCTCCTGGTCATCGGGGGCCCTGGGCCCCACAGAGCTTGTCCAGCAGGTGTTTAGTGGCCAGATGGATGTCATTAAGCTGGAGGAAGCCAGGATGTTCCTCAGAGGGATGGACTACAGCAGAACCACCTGGCAGGATGACGACGGAGACACGTAAGTGTGTGTTTGTGACATCAGCTTGTGACCTGATGTTGAGAAAGTAGACCTGTCTAAGTTTAAGAAAATGTTAAGAGAAACTTGGCAAACGTCTTATGTTTCATGACTTTTTACATTTTCGACTGTAGGTGTCACCTGAAACCAATTTGTCACTTTGTATTGTCTTGTCAGGATTCTGCACATCTATACAGCCAAGGGCCTGAGGGAGTATGCATTCGCTGCAGCAGAGAGGCTTGCTGAGCTGGGCAGGCTAGACTCCAAGGAACACAAGGGGAAGGTATGCACCAAGAAGACACTTCTTCTTTAGAGAACACAGGATTGAGTTCAACACAAATGAGATGCTTCCTCTAAAATAAATGTGTGGATGCCACACATACTGAGCCTTAGTTTAATAACCCCCCTCCTGTTTCCCAGTCTGCTTTGCTGGTGGCGGTGACTGCTAACCATCCGGAAATCGTCCAGGATCTGTTGTCTTTAGGAGCGGATATAAATGCCTGTGATGTCAAAGGTCAAACAGCACTTCATCTTGCTGCCACCTATGGCTTCCCCAGGGTTATGCAGGTAAACCAGCAGCACTGCCTTCAACCAAAGTTATCATCTGTTAGGGCTCAATCTAGATAAATAACAGAATGATATGAATAACCAATTTCAATCTTTGGATCTGTATTTGTAGGTTATTCTCTCCATTGGGCCTGGAGTGAACCTGGAGGCTCGCAATTTTGAAGGTAACATCCAGCTTATGTCAAATGAGAACAACCATTACTCAAAAGACATGACAAATGATATAATAAAACAACAGAATGAGTAATAACAATAGAATAAACTATTTTCCCACTCCTGTCTCAGGTCTGACTCCTCTGCACTGTGCAGCCATCTCTCACAGTGACACCATGAAGACTCTCTCCTCCCTCTCCTCCACCGGGCTGGGTGATGCCAGCCTCCATGCCCTGGCAGAGGAGAAGCTCTCCTGGCTGCAGATGCTACTCAACACTGGAGCCTCCCTGACCAGCCAGGTACTGAATGCACTACTTAAATGTAACGTACAATAGTTAGTATTTTAGAGCCAGTGTTCTACAAGTGGTGCCAGTACTCAATAAGTAGAAAACACCATCTATACCTCCGTCCACCCGAGGGAATGGCATGGTTCGTTTTGGTAGAAAATAAATCAAATATGGAGCTATTAGTCAGCTTTTTGTCTACCCAACCTCACACCTGCAAAAATCTTGAATGGGTTTTGAATATTTTCCTCACTTCGGCACGTTGCAGTTTCATTTGGAGGCTTCATACAGTGTTTTCCTCTGTTTCCAGGAAATCAAAAGTAACAAGACTGTTCTTCACCTGGCTGTGAAGGAGGGGAACATCCAGCTGGTTCGCCATCTGCTGAAGACCCCCCTAGACAACATGAGGGACTTTGTCAACATGAAGGTCAGTGCTGCTGTGAGATTGTCCGCTCTTCAAAGGTGTAGAGAAACTGACCTGTGTCCTGAGAAACTCCATGAAAAGAGAAAGGAGAGGTAGAACATCTTCAGCAGTGTGTGAAAAGGTGAAAGGAAAAGAGTGAAAAGAAAGGGAGACTCATCGACAGTGTGTGCATATCTAATTATTGTCATACTCACAGCTTCATGATTCCCTTTACCTCCTCACCGGCAGGCCCATGGTCATACTGCGCTGCACATGGCTGCTGGTCTCCATGGCAGCCCACACCAAGAGGAGATGCTGAGGCTGCTGCTGGGCCGAGGGGCCGACCCCAGCATCCGCAACCTGGAGAACGACCAGCCTGCACACCTGCTGCAGAGTGGACCCCACGGGGAACAGGTGAGCAGTCAGACAGACAGACAGACAGACAGACAGACAGACAGACAGACAGACAGCAAATGGCCATTTTGTTTCATTCATATAATCTCAGCTCACCTATTCCTGTCCCATCTGTTTTCAGCTCAAGCTCATCCTGAAGAAGAGAAGTGCTTCCTCTCGTCGACGTGTAATGTCCTTACAGGACAAAGACTGACCCGGACTACTTTTTATGTCCCTGTGTATCCCTCCACCTCTTTTCAGAGGAAGTACTGAAGGTCTGCACTGTAGGTTGAATCCAGACATCTGTACTTCCAAGAGGGAGGGATTCTAGCGTATCTTCATGTGAGGATTTTCAAACACGGCAAATCTCTAATATATACTAGGGCATTCACTTTGAAACTATATGTTTGATTGACATGATTTTGGTCACTATCTGAATTCAGTTCTGAATTTAATAATGGCTAGCTAGTAATGAGCAATGGTAACAGGTGGTATTCCAGTCCCCCTGATATTACTGTCACTCAGTACAACCTTGATTTCTATGAAATCGTTTACATTATATTCAAAGCTGCACAGACTCATTGTGTGAGTACCCCCCAGCCGGGAAGCCCTCCTTAGAGGTATATCTGAGGAGGGTTTCTGGGCTCCCACCCCTACTCATTCTCTTGTCAAAACTTCCCACCATGGTCAGAAATCATATTGGTTTGTTGAAAGGTGGTTGTTGTTTCACTAAGCATGTGACACAGTGTACCATTGTGCTCATGCTTTCAATGTCTTTTATAACTTAACTAGGTCTTTCTTTTTATATTTGATATACTCACAGCGCTCATTGAATAGCTAACATATTGTCAGTGGTGGAAAAAGTACTCAAAAATCATACTTGAATAAAAGTAAAGATACCTTAATAGAAAATGACTCAAGTAAAAGTGAAAGTCACCCAGTAAAAAAATACTTGAGTAAAAGTAAATATACTTAAGTATCAAAAGTCAATTGAATTACTAAAATTTTTATTTATTTATTTAAAAAAATGTTTTTACGGATAGCCAGGGGCACACTACAGCACTCTGACAGTAATTTACAAACAAAGCATTTGTGTTTAGTGAATCCGCCAGATCAGAGGCAGTAGGGATGACCAGGGATGTTCTCTTGATAAGTGCGTGAATTTGACCATTTCCCTGTCAAAATGTAACGAGTTTGTTTGGTTGTCAGAGAAAAAGTATGGAGTAAAAAGTACATTTTTTTCTTTAGGAATATAGTGAAGTAGTCAAAAATATAAATAGTAAAGTACAGATACCCCCAAAAACGACCTAAAGTACTTTAAAGTATTTTTACTTAATTACTTTACACCACTGTATATTGTGTCATTCATACTATGACTTATGGAAAGAACATTTTATATTTAAAGGGAATATGTTGATATTTGCAACACATGCTATATAAAATTAGATAACATATCAACAGTGTATACAATGTAGTACCAGTAGGATGTATGTCTTAAAAGGCATTATAGGAGGAGTATTTCAGTTATGACTCGTTTCACCTTCAACCAATCAGGTATTTTCAAACATGACTCATGATTGAAAATACCACAACATGTTTAGTGGTGACAAGAAAACATCCATCACTTATTCCTTTTATGACTGGTTTTTTCTTATTTTGAATCTCCAATGAGGTAGCATGCATGTCCCCTTTGAAATATTGCTGTAGTGAATATACCACTTCATCACTGTCAGTGGCATAAAAAATGTAATTAAAAAAAAGAGATATGACACAAGATTTCCCCAAACTTATAGAATAAATTATTTTCAAATGTGATTTCCCCTAGTTTTGGCACCTGGGCAGTCTTAGTCTAGGAACATACAGAGATGTTATTTGTATGTTCTGAGGTCTAAATCATAGGTGAGTTAACATTAGTTATCCTCCCTCATGTTATCATTTAAAAATGGTACTAGAGAATCTGTTGATTTTGGCTGCTTGGTTCCATTAGGCTCAGTTTCTGGACTATATACTACTTAGACCGTTTGCAACAGTGTAATACTGCTGTTACTTTTCACTGAATGTATCCTTCTGATTTACTGAATTGCCTGATTTACTGAACTTAACGCTGGCATTAAATCTGTTCTTCAAATATCTCCATTTGTCATCGAGTTGTCATACTCCATTGTACATCACATGTACGTATCGATAAAGGTTCAGATTAAAAGATATGGGAAATAACTGTAAACAATACATCATTAAGACCATTGTATACAGGGTGATTTTTATTGCAGCAGCTGTCTTATTGGTTAGCTCTGGTGAGAATCACTCATTTGCTTTTGGTTAACTGTTACGCCATTGGCTCAGTATCAGGGATTACTAGTGCTGCATACCGGTAAATAAAAAGAGCTGAAGATAACAGACATTGTACTTTCAGCAAGTTAGAAACAGCTCTAAATAATGATAATACAGACCGTTTATTTGCAGGTAGTTACTGTGCCTTCTTATCTTAATGTATTGACCTTTTCATTAAGCTTAAACTCATACACTTTTAAAATGCCCGTTCCTTCAACCCAAGGTAATACCTTTTTAGTGCTTTGAATGATTCTACTCGTGCAATGTAACTTAAAATGCATTAGGAGAAAGAAAAAGACCATTGACATACAATACTATACTGGTGGCACCCTCTTACAGACCCCAGAGAATGACAGGAGACTTCATTCCTGCTTCTGTTTCAAATTGCTGTAAAATTAACATTAGACATGGGGTTGACATTCTTCTCATTGCTACCTAGAACACAACCACCCACGACAATCCACTTAATGCCATCAAAAATGACAGCAGATAGATCCTGAGCCAACCGTCAGTAAAATAGAGTGGGATAATGGGGTTGGGTTGATATCTTAATTCATGCTTGAGGTTGTTAATACAGGTCCAATGTGAAATCCTAAACGTAAAAGACCTCTCTCACACAACTGGATAATAAAGTTGTAGATTTCTAAAGTGCATTGAGAGTACTATACAGTAAAACGAGACATGCAATCAACTGTCTTGGGTGTGCATGAAGTCAAAAGCAAGGAACAGAGAGAGCACAGCATTCAGTTCTGTTTCAACACTACCCACATCATGATATACATTTACAGCGCACCTGAAAGCTGATCTTGGGCCAGGTATGTTTTTTTGCTGGGCAAGGTAGATTGATAGCACCTAATACACAAGTAACAAAGACGGTTAAGAGTCAAATCTTCATCTTGGCTTGATATACATTTAATTTAAATCAAGAATGACAATTCCGTCATTCTTCTGGTCAGCTTGGGCTGGGTGTGCACCATTACTTGATGTTCCAATGGGCGCTGGTGTGTGTCAGCCATAAACAAGTGAGTGTGTGTGTTGGCCTCTCAGCGGCACCTCCCATGATGACTCTCCCTCGCCTCCATGTACACTTCGTCTATACTGTTGGAGGTGGCACTGCAACACAAGAGAGGACAGTGTGTTATTGTTATTTCTCTCTCTCTCTCTCTCTCTCTCTCTCTCTCTCTCTCTCTCTCTCTCTCTCTCTCTCTCTCTCTCTCTCTCTCTCTCTCTCTCTCTCTCTCTCTCTCTCTCTCTCTCTCTCTCTCTCTCTCTCTCTCTCTCTCTCTCTCTCTCTCTCTCTCTCTCTCTGTCTTTGGTATTTGGGTGCCTGCTGTATTAGAGCTGAAGACGAGAAGACAAGAGAACAGTTATTCACAAGTAGAGAAAGGGAATTAAAGGAAGCAATCCTGGATAGTTCCGACAGTTCAGTTCTCCTCAAAGCTTTGTGGAAACAACCACAATGTAACCAAGATCATGTGTGTTCTGACCAAAGAGAAGGTATTTTAGAAGGATTATGTCAACTGTATCCATGTACAGAAGGGGCTGGGGCCACAAAGCTTTGACAATCATAGGATTCAATTTGGGGCAAAATGCAGTGATCTGTCAGGATCTTCCCAATCAGTGTCCTCTCTCAAAGGGTAGGCGAGAGGGAGAGACTGGGTCGGCATGCCATTGGCTGTAAACATACACTCTTTGAGGCCATCCACCCACACTGCCAACCCATGCAACAACGGCCCCAATTTTCAACCAGGGCCCTCAAAAAAGCCCTAATGCAGGACATTTCCTTAATATTGTTTGTTTGACAAGAACACTTGATTTTCAAAAATGTCAAAGATGGCACAGAGTTAGACTACTAGACTATCTTGAGACATTTGACAGTAATATGATGCTCTGTATAAGGGTGACTGCTTAATTAGTTGAATGGGTGGGCAGTATTGTTGGATTTAGAGAGGGAGGGCGGGACTGTAATATCTTAACCAATAGGCAGCATTCAGACATGGGCTCCACTGTGGGAGGGGAGAGAGGGGGAAAGGACAGACATGGTAACAGTAAAATAGTATTAGTAAAGCCATCCTGTATTTGGTGGGGACTCCTCTTCCCAAAGTCTGATGCATTCCACATGCACAGGCGGAGCAACTGCCAAGCCATGTACAAACTCTTACTTGGAAGACGATTTTGAGCATGTGAGTTTTTTACCTGTTGAAGAGATCAAAAAGTTACAGTAACCTTCAGAGAGTTACAGGGGGGGGGGGGGGGGGGGGGGGGGGGGGGGCATGTGACAGCCTAGGCGGAGTGTGTGCAAGCATACTCACTAAGAGCTATTAGGATACCAGACACAAACAAGATCACACCAATGATGACCCCTGTAGTTCGAAGTGTCTCATAATCTGAAACCAGAAAATAAATCTATAATCATGACCATTAGTAGTAGTCACATGGTACAACTCACATGCCATGTATGGTGCGACTCAAATAACAAATGAATCCATTCGGGTGAATTCACTCACCATATTCGAAGTCACTTTGATCATGGAAAATCGATTCTGTAAAGAAAACACAAATGATTAACCAGAACAAACAACCATGTATTATCAACATTAGGTCTAATAACAAGGTTCTAACATGATGTAATGTAAGTTGTAAAAAATGTCAGAATCTTGCAGTGCTGGAGAAGTAAACAGCCAATAGACCGAGTCCAAACTCATGGGAACGCCCTTTTTGGGATGGGAGTCGGCTCAGCAACGTGGACAGCAGAACGCGACGGTTTTGGGAAAACGTCGGGATATGAGTAGCCTAATGTGGACATATTTTGCTCTCGTATTTATCACAGATTCTAAATCGGCATACTCGTGATAGCGATGAAAGCAATTGCAATTTGAGTTAGTGCGTTATTTTAGCTTAATGTGATCACACGAAAAGACCAACTGTAAATAAAATCAACGCGCTACACCAAAAGGAATATCTTATGCGTAAATCTTCCAGTTTACTAGGCGTTATCTTAAAGACGACAACAACTGTCTCCGTGCTGCTTGACTGCGGAGCGCTGATCAATGCAGAGTCTTTGCTCAGCAGAAAAGACCGCCCACAGAAAGTGGGTTAGAAGCGCACGAGAGGCGTTCAATACAACGCGATTTACAAGACAATCAATCAAGTTGCTTGTACCGATTATCCATATCGGATGTGTTAAAAAATAGAACAATACTAATAATTGTTAATACAATATTTTATTTTATACACTAAAGTGTTGTCCCCACCCTTGGTGATGAACTGTGCTCCAACATCTTCAGATGAGAGCTCCCAGCCATAGTCCAAGTAAATATGCTAAATCTGGACTTTAACGAGCATTAGGCTATAAGATCAGAGCGTCGACAATGCGGCTTTATGTTGCTGAACCCCCACTTTATGTAATGGCTTAGTTGGCGCTTTCAACTTCTCCCCAGCACTCTACCCCTCCCCTCTTGCACCCTGATGGGCAAGCCAACACAACCATTCACAAATTATAAGAAAACCATACATTTTCAAAAAATACAGTGAGTATTACTTAAATTGAAAAATAATAAGCAATAGATAGATTAAATGGAAAGGGATCCAAAACATGGGAAAAGTAGCCTTGACTGTATTGGCGCTCTAGCAGCAATGCACCAATTGTTCATCAATTCCATGAAATAGAAATTGATGGGATGAGTCTAGGAGCAAGCTTAGCCTAAATAATTGATGTTCAAGAACAGCCTGAGCAAAGAACCTGTACCTAAAACACTGAACTGAAGAACAAAAACATTATGAAACGCACTAGTAGTTTCAATTGTTTTGTTCTTTTTAAATTTAAAGATCGCTTAGCATAAGCTACATTCAGAAAAAGACAAACCTCCTTCAGTTGACATGACTGCAGTGTGGATATACTGTGTCTTTGTCTGCTGAGTTTCTCTTGCGCCCCGATGCAGGTTCAGGTCAGCGGACAGAAAATGGGAAGACGCGCACTTTTGAGGTGTGGAGTAGGATAGGAAGAAAAGGAAACTGCGGCTCAATAAAGTCAATTGCACAAACACTTAGAACGCACGAGAGTCCTCTGGTGGTGATGCACAGACACTACATTTGGTTATAGGCTATTAAATGCTGCAGCCTCAGTCTATTGAGGTATCCCCCAGGCCGTGAAGAAAATGTGCCTGCCACTGCCGATGGTATTCTACCGCACTCGAGTAGCCTACTATCAATATGCCCTGAGGAGGCGTGGGAAACTACGAGGGGAGGAATGCGCTAACAAGTCTCTCCTCCTGTAATGCGGCACGAGGAGGGAAGATATCCCTAGCAACAGAGCAACAAGGGAGAGGTTTCCCGTCTTCTCATCTATATAAAAATACAGAGTAAATGTATAGTAAAAACAACATCTGTAAGTCCCCGGTGGTGGTGTAGGCAGAAAATGCATGCGATATTTTATGCAATAATTTTGCCTCTAGTCTAATAAGCTACATTATTTCACAAAGAATGCCTTAGTTAGCCTATATTTGAGTGACCAAGATAATTTAGGGAAATTCTTAATTTCAAATGGGAATTATGATTAAGTATTTTTCTAATGGCATGATAAAAAGGTTCAGTATGCAGTCAACCCCCCTTTTCTTTTGAATGTGGCCACTTTCCGAGATAAAATAAATCTGACACTATTGAAAAACTGTCTTTGAAAGGTCTCCTCCATCCTGCAGCTAGACCTCCTTTGGCCAAGAATATATCAATAAGAGTTACTTCATTATAAAATGATATGCCACAGATTAGCATGCAACAATGGTTCTAAACAATAGGCTACAGCATGTTTGATGTTGCGGCACTTTTTAGGAGGTTGAATGAATTTGTCTACTATTGCCTGCAGAAAGGTGCAACATCAGCAAAAGGGGTGTGCTGCATAACCATTAGAACTGCGCTACTGGGAGGAGACCGTGCCAGTGATTGACAGGGAAACTGTCTATGCCAGTAACTGACAGTGGGAAAAGTTGAAACACAATACACAATTACCCATGTACATCACTTTATTTCAGTGTGGAAATATTACAATTTAAAATAGTCAGTCAAGTTATAACTTACAAAATCGCTTGTTAATAATGTGTCTATCACGTATGACAGGTGTAATATATAGCCTACAATTAAGCAACCCTACTGCATCAACCAATTATGTCCTCAAAATACTGTCGCTGTATATTCATTCATAGAAAAAAAGAGAAAAGCAAAAAAAGATGCCAAGAGAACATATCAGCAGGGTGGAATTTAAAAAAGGAGCCTCGTGCTCTGGGAGACGGCCATAGTAGCACTCTACAGTCCGATGCTGCCGCCTGGTGGCGAGACTTCACATCACTTGGGACCTGAGAGCAGATAGGTGTCATGATGAGATGTATTGGTTTCATAAATATAAATTATATACACCTATCAGACATTTGATAAAGACCAACATGGAAATGAAAACAATGATAGATGATTTTTACTTGTCACAGCCCCTGCCTCTGCCTCCGGTACTCCAGCAGGCCTGAGAGATGAAAATGGAAAACAAACAGGTAAACCACCACTTGGCCAGTGATTAAAAAGTATACAGTACCAAACCAAGCCATCTAAACCCTAAAACATAGGGGGGAAATGTATTAAAGATCAAACTGAGTACTGAAGCTTCTAACTGTAAAGAATATTCTAAAAGCTCCTCTTAAGAGTCTAGAGATAACACTTTAATAGCCTTACAATGAACTCAGTCAAGGTCTTCTCTGCCAAGTTTAATCAACACTATCTCTTCTTTGCCCAACTTACCGTGACTTCGGACTTGATTTGCATGGGCATTTCCGGCCTGCAGAGAGAGCGAGAGAAATTAGTGTGAAAGAGCTACTATGATGGAAAGCTGATATACTCGAGGATAGCTTGAGTTGACAGGACATCCTAGATGTCAAAGACACATGCCTGCTAAACTCGCACTGGAATGAAGATACCGCCTGCTAAACTCGCACTGGAATGAAGATACCGCCTGCTAAACTCGCACTGGAATGAAGATACCGCCTGCTAAACTCGCACTGGAATGAAGATACCGCCTGCTAAACTCGCACTGGAATGAAGATCCCGCCTGCTAAACTCGCACTGGAATGAAGATCCGCCTGCTAAACTCGCACTGGAATGAAGATACCGCCTGCTAAACTCGCACTGGAATGAAGATACCGCCTGCTAAACTAGCACTGGAATGAAGATACCGCCTGCTAAACTCGCACTGGAATGAAGATTCCCGCCTGCTAAACTAACACTAGAATGAAGATACTTCAGTAATTGATGTGCATAGAAGTTGGAATATTACATAATTTTACAATACCCTATCCAGTAAAACATATACAAACTAACTGCTTGATTATTCTAAATTATTATTTGTACAGCTTGGACAGAACACTAAAGACCCAAAGCCTTCTCTTTGCACATGTGCAGTAGCAGGAGGGGGGCACTCCCTCTGTCCCCTGTGATATCTATGACTAATGTATGGGCTGATTAATGTAATGGATGCCTGGAGTAAGAGTTAGGGTGGGTGGAGGTCTCCAGCTATGCCTGGGATGGGGTGGATGAGGGCAAGGGCAGGAGATGAGGAGGGAGGGGACAAGGCTGCATAGTGTCCAGGCCAGTTTTAGTCAGTGCCCTAGATGTGAAGATGTCTACAGGGTAGAGAGGTGTTGGGTGTCCTGGGGGTTGTGCAAGGCATGTTGGCCTGCATGCCAGCAAGTAACTGATCCCAGGCTTGTTTATAAGCACTGGACTGGTAAAGAGGGGCTGTCCAATGGATCAACATGTTTAACAGTGCAGAACTACAATAATTATGGAATGAGATTGTTGGTACAGTAGAAATACACTTATGGGACTAATCACATTTTATTTCAATGGGTAATTTCAATGGAAGTGTAATACTTCAAATGTTTTTTTTAAAATATAACTATAGTTGGGCTGACAGACTTACTGACAATGAGGACAATGCCCATGACAAACAGTACCACAGCGAAGATCAGTCCACCGATCCTCAGAGATTCATAGTCTGAAACAGAAATACATTTTTATCCCTACAGACTAAGGCCCACTACTGCAGAATATGTGCAAGGCACAGTGTAACTTAAAACATCTTATTCAGTACATACATATGCACTGTACCCTCTTAGGGTGTATACAGCATAGCAAAGCTATGCAATTATAACAATCAATCACTTTCCTGAGACCATTCAAACATACGTGCCTACTGTATATGCCACGATTGATGAATCCATCAGGTTCACATCTATAGATATCTATATTCTGATTAATATTACTGCTTTCAAACATGGAAGGATATTCACTGTAAGAGCTAAATATATCCTATAATGTGTCCGAATGCATAGACCTACTGAAGACAGGATAGAGCAATGAACAGGTTTGATGACAGAATCTCTATTATGGTTGTGATGTGTTTGGAAATGAGAGTACTACAGCAGAGTGGGAGGGACTAGAAGGGTTTGCCAGTTGAACTCCGGAAGCGTAGCCCGAAGGGTCAATGTTTTCCGACGCTCCTGGAAAAATGGAGGGAAAACGCGAGCCCGTCTTGACCTCTCTGATATTCCCTGAGAAGTGTCGCGTTTGCCCCCAGTGGAGTTAGTCCATGTTGATCCATCCCCCACTCACCGTAGTGAAACGCAGCGTCATAGTCTGGGAGGGGGAATACATGAAAACCAGATACATTTAGTCAGGGACCGCATTTTGTAGAATGTTATTATTCACAGTTATTACATCTACATTGAAATTGCAGCTATAGTATTAAAAAAAGGACATTAGACCACTTGTCCCATCGCCAGCCAAAGCAGATTGAAGACAGAGCTGCGCATGAGGCCAGATGGAATGCATTGTAAAGGATCCACTGGGAGACTTCTAAAACATTGTGTCCCTAGTGGGAATTACATCTCCTTTAAAATCACACGCATTCATAGTGGTCCTTTTCAATAGAAACTTACACACCATGTTTGGAGCTAAACTAATTCAAACGTCAACGGGGTTGAGTGGAACTGGAGTGAAAAAGGCGAGTGACCAAAAACTGATTTAACTCTTTGCCAACATACTCTTTAAAGTGAAATACAATTGGTACAATAATGTTCATTTGAAACAAGAAACTTTTACCTTTTTCATCCATCGTCAATGCTGGAAAACAAAAGACAGAAAGCATTAGTGATTGACAGGCATTAGCTCTGACTGTGTGCTTGGTGTGAACTACGAAGCTTTCATAACTGGTTTGAGACTCTGTTGACTTTCAGAACTGTAGTCAAGTGTTCCAGAGGTGTACATTGAATGTCAATAGTGACTACTGTACACATGATAGTAAAGACTGGTTGTAGTGTTCTATGCTTTAAAAAAAAAAAAATTGTCCACTTGTACTGAAAGTTTAGGAATGGGGCATGCACTTACAGATTACACCACTGGGTGATGCGATACACAGTGCATGCTTTTAAATACAATCTGGCAACACTCAGGTGGCTCCCTCCTCACAACAGTAAAGGGGAAACAGCAACATGCAGTGGACCATAAGCAGCTCTGTTGAAAGCAGTAGAAATGCTAATGCTACAATGATGCAAGACACCACAGAGTCATGATGCATTACTAACCATCCCCACTCTGCAGTCATTTCCTAAGGCCAGTGACCCATGTCAGCTCAGGTAGGCGCTGTTATAAAGCAGACTTCACTGTGTGCGCGCGCACGCAGAGCGAGTAACCGTTTGAGAATCAACCAATTGTCACATCAGGTCCTCACAATACCATTAAGAATCTAAATCACATGGATGTCACACTATCTGGATCACCAAACAACATAAATGACTCCTGCTTTGTTTAGTACAGAAGTAATAGAACCACTTCTAGAAAGTTCCAAGGAGTATTACATTAATCACTGCTCAGCTCTAACAACAAAATGCTCCTCTGATTGGCTCATCTTATATCTTCTGACATTTTCATTTTGTTTTCTTCTAAAGGATGTCATAGAATGACAACCCGAGTCAGCAGGGCTTTTTATGGTGCAGTAGATAAGCCTAATGTCCGACAAACACTTCCGTTTGGTGTCATTCCTCTCCATTACCAGGGGAACTCATATCCTGCCCAAATCACCCTGTTGACTGTGGAGAAAAACGACTAATGTAGCGCAATCTGCTCAGGAACAAGTCAGCACAACACAACCCAAAGTGCAGTGTAGGACTGCCTAGCACCACATGCTACTACAATATGGGAGGCTTGGCTGCACACCAAATTACCGATTACTAAAATCCTTCACATGAGAAAAAGGCTAATCCTGGCCAGGAAAGCAAAGGCTCTTTCTTACACCCGTCTAGATGAGCCCATTTCAAATGAACTGGATTTAATCATAACTTGAAATCCTTACACAATAGTATTTAAATAAATATAGTTGTGCAATATGTAAGTACAGAGCAAAGCTGGTCATACTCTAGGGCAGGGGTATCAAACTCAATCTATGGAGGGCCTAGTGTCTGCTGGTCTTTGCTTTTTCCCTTCAATTAAAGACCTAGACAACCAGGCGAGGGGAGTTCTTAACTAATTAGAGTTGAGTGAAAACCCAGACACTCGGCCCTCCATGAAATGAGTTCGACACATGTGCTCTATGGCAGAGTTTCCTGACACCCCGATGAGGAGATATTTCAATCAGCTGTGTAGTGCACCAAAATGTGCACCCAGGGGAGACCCCCAGACTGAGTTTGATGAAAAGCTGCTCTATTGCAACTGACCAGACAATAACAAATATGGCTGTGCATTCTTAGTGTCCATTCCAAAACAGACAACATGTTTCTCATTCCTTTATGACAACACTGAGGCATCCAATAAAACAAACTTACCTGGCATGTCCCTGCCTATAGATGACCCTGTTAGTATAGACAGACCAGTTCATTCTTTAAATCACTGGCACTCTTAAGACACTACAAGTTTGCTAAAATATGACACTACAAACATTCCTTTATCACACTGCAGTGTCTCCCCTACATGCATTGGCTAACACTGTAAAATAATAAATCAATTATATATGCCCCAGGAACACCCCCTTCCTAACTCTGCTGAAAAACACTGCATTGTGAATGACCTTTCCAGTTTCTCTACAGACAGGGTTTCTCACCAGACATTTCACACTTTTGTTTTAACCCTAAATGGGCACAGCTGGTTCGATTAGTCAACTAATCATCAAGCCTTTGACTAATTGAATCAGGTGTGCCCATTTAGGGTTAAAACAAAAGTGTGAAATGTCTGGGGGGTGGGGGGAGCGGAGAGGGTTGGGAAACCCTGTTCTAGAGTATGGCTGTCTTGAAACCCCGGACAAAAACCAAATTCAACTCATCGAGGATTCAATGATTAGTTGACAAGTTGAATCAGGTTTGTTAGTCCAGGGCTACAATAAAAATGTGTACTGTAAAAAACAAGGGGTTATTCGAGGACTGGAGCTGGGAAACACTGCTCTAGGGCAACTGATAAGCCAACAACAAAGATGGCCATGCATACTGTGTCCATTCCAAGGCAGACAGACTGTATTTCTCATTCCTTTGACACAACTGAGGCATCCAATGCACTGCAAACTTACCTGGCATCTCCCTGCCAAATCCTGACCCTGTTAGTACAGACACACCAGCTCATTCTTTAATCACCGGCACTCTGAATAAAACATTACACTTCCCTCAACCACACTGTGAACGCTCCTCAGTCACCATTCAAGTGCTCGGGTCAAGTATTTGAGAGAGAAGCTCAAACATAAAAGAGTGAAAGGAAAAAGCTCACCCAAAGCAGGAGGAACACAGGAGCAGAATGCCACCAACAGAGAGAGATCCATGTCACCTGGAGACAAAGGGAAACAACCACCAGAAACATGACAAGACAGAAAGCAAATATTTTATTTGAGAACCAAGTTCAATCCCCAGGGGGGACTCAAGTTGATACATGACAATTACATATTTCAAGCATAACGTAATGGAAAGACTTCTGGGCTCATAATGAGGAAACATAACAGGCTTACACAGTTGAATCCTACAGATTAATTTTTCAATTTTAAGTTATTTTTATATTATTAATTGTGTGTACCACATTAGGTGTTTTATGGTTGACAAATAATTCACCATACCCATATCTTCCAACAACAATTTATATTTTTTTGTTATTTCAAAAAATACTTTCGTTCTTGCCGTTTTAATTTTTAGAATGTGGAAGAACAGTATATCTCCAGTGATGATCTCAGTTTGTGGAAGAACAGTATATCTCCAGTGATGATCTCAGTTTGTGGAAGAACACTACAATATATGTGACGTTTTGCATGACTCTTGTAAGATGTCCTTTTTTAACACCTGATATGTTTTAAGTACTTTCAAGTACAGATGCCCTTCATGTAAATAACCTAAATGCAATATGTAGTTAATTCATTTGTATGGAGGTTCATTTAAAGGTGGTCTATCAACTGTAGCACTGATTACTTTTCTTAAAAGTTGAGTCATGAAATCTTAGTCTCATTTAAAATGAAGTCCTCAATGTGAACATACCATAGAATAACTACAAAAACAGAATACAATTAAATTCATTAAATCAAAACAAGCCCAACTTGTACATATCAAATATGGATCAATGTGATGTGCCAATATGCATGTCCATTGTGCATGTCCCTAAGGTCAATATTACATAACGTTCAGAAAACCATTCTCTTTGTGTTTAACACTATGATCAGCAATTAAGTTGTGAATTGTGTTAAACCCATGCTAAAGGCAAGACATGTCCTTCTGTACTGAGGTGACAGCAGTAAATAAGTATTAACTGCTTAGAGTTAATGCTAAATGTGGTGACAGAGAGACAGTGTATATTGTAATGAATAAAAAAGGGAATCAAGATCAAATGAATACTCACATACTGTATGTGATGACTTATTTGTTTTTCATTCATTCAGATTAAAAAAGGTCCAAATGATCACACACAAAATGATTCTCAACAGAACACATTGTACATAACATTTTCTACACTAGGAACAACATCTTAAAATTAAATGTATTAAATATATTGTGCTGGTTCAAATCATACACAAATTGATTCACATAGAAAACACCTACGATACATTTAATTTCCTACAATAGGGGTGACATGTCTTCTGAAATGTATTCAGATTCAACATACTATACAGGTTCAGGGGATCATAAACTCTCAGATAAAACGGTTAATTATGTAGCTTGGTTTAACAACAAATGATTCACTCTGCAGTGATTTATAAAAAAGAGCGTGCAGCAGCTGGCAAGTAGACGAGCAGGTCATCAGATCTTGGTACTTGTTTTTTTGATGGGCAGAGGACTCTCATATGCTCTAGGGTAGTGGCTTGCAAAATAGGGAGGTTGAGGTGTAGCTCCTTGTTTTGATTTGGAGATCAGCCACAATTTCCATCCCTCAAATAGACTGTGGCTCTGTCTGGCCTACAGATTCCAAGGATCCTCAACTGAAATTAGAAGTTCCTGACATCAATAAACAACTTTCACAGTCAAGCATTAGGATATTTTATTGTTAGAACAACATGTTGCATGTTGATGGGATGTTCGTAAACTATTCTCTGTGCAATACCTGTGACTTTTAACCACCTCACTGAGGTGGTCTGTAATCCAGCTGGTCGCTTGAGGACAGAATCTGGGAGGTGCCTGAAGTCTTCACATTGCATCCTCATCGCCTTGAATGGTTTTGCTGGTTGTGTGTCAAGTATCATCTTTGAAACATCATCAGGTGTATGAAGGACTGGCACCTTGTGCCTCTTCTCGATGGTGTCAAAAGATCCATCACAAGGAAGAAAAGAATGACCAGAGACCATGAACTTCTGCTCAACTTGCGTAAAGTAACCCATAGAGACGAGCATCGACATCAGATTGAGCATCCGCCAGTTGTTATTCTGCCCACAGCATCTGTCACTGAAGATGATCAACTTGCGCACCTCTGGTTTGGTGAGAGGCGTGAATTCTGTCTTCACCCACTTCAATATGTAGCTTGCCACCTCAATGGACCCCCGGTGTGCAATCCCTGTAGGATACAGTGTAACGTTACATATAACTAGCTAGCTACTGTAGCCATGTCGAATCATCCGGTGGATGGAGAAAAAGTAGCTAGCTATGTTTCTTCTATAATCTAGCAATAACATTTGTAACGATAATGTATAAGTTAGTAGCCAACGAACTTTAGCTAATATGTTTTCTCTGTAGTTACAAATTAGACAACCCAGAACATACATGTTAGTTACTATACTCTATAGCTAGCTAGCTTGATTGTTTGTTATACGGTTCTTCCACATACCTCTTTTGGACAGCTTTTCACAGTTTTTTCTTGACCCTTACGATTTGTATAGGGTTTTCCCGCATCCCGTAAGATCTTCCTTTGCCTGTCTTTCCATTCTTTTAGTTTTGTTTTACGTTTCTTTCCCACATTTCAGTGATTTTCATCAGAAACAGAAAAGTTGTGCGCTTGTCCGTCCATTCTGAGTGCTGCACATAAACGGTTATTCCACCAGAGCCTATCTTTACATTTAAAATTATTGTTAATTTGAGCGTGGAAAGCTTGTGAAACCGGTTCACTATAGAAAAAGGGTGTCCAATAATGATTTTTCATGTATATCTCTTTTTGTACATTTTTTAAATGTCACATATATGGTTCTTCGTCTGTAGGATTCAGTTGTCCTGGCCAGAGGAGTGTTGAAGTTCTCCCACCACCAGTGTCTGACAGGTCTGGTTGTGGGAGAAATAGGTGCAGATCCCAGTGGTTTAACATCAGCCTTGTTACTGAACACATACAGCATTGTATCTGAGGGGACCAGCAGAGCTAGTCACAACACCCTGCAACTTTAACACTTCACTATCAAAGAAAGCACTGTTCTTGAAATCACACAAATCTCTCTCAAGAAATGAAACTACAGGGGAAAGGTACATCTATAGAATTATTCTTGACTTCACATTCCTTGTTTGTGCCCCTGACCGTGGGGAGGAATTAAACATTGAGGTGACGCTTTCAAATAACCCCAACATCTTGTGATCTTATAGCTGACCTGCTATGGAGGCGATGGTCTGTTGCTGCTAGACTTAAACAGTTCTCCCATGATCTCTTTATGTTTTTAGCTCCTGACTCGGGGTAAGGGAAGAGGGGGCTATTTCAGTCTCTGCACCGTAGAACACGGGTGTCCTGTCCTGGCAGTATTGGGGTGCAGGGAAGAGAGACCCGGGTTGAGTTGCACATGATATTTGGTCAGTGGGTTAAAGACATACAGTGCCTTCAGAAAGTATTTACACCACTTTAGTTACAAAGTGGGGTTAACATTTATTTAATTGTAATGTGTTGTCAACGATCTACACAAAATACTATGTAATGTCAAAGTGGAAGACAAATTATAACATTTGTAAAAAAATTAATAATAATAATTGTGAAATAAATTACTATTATATGTTGATTAGGTAAGTATTCAACCCCCTAACTCAATAAATGTTAGAATCACCATTCACAGCAATTACAGCTGAGTGTCTTTCTCAGTACATATCTAAGAGTTTTCTGCATCTGGATTGTAAAACATTTGCCCAATATTATTTTCAAAATTCTTCAAGCTCTGTCCAATTGGTTGTTGGTTATGGCTAGACAATCATTTTCAGGTCTTGCCATAGATTTTCAAGTAGATTTAAGTCAAAACTGTAACTTGGCCACTCAGGAACATACTTTCTTCTAGGTAAGCAACTCCAGTGTAGATTTGGCCTTGTGTTTTAGGTTACTGTTTTGCTGAAAGCTGAATTAATCTCCCAGTGTCTGGTGGAAAGCAGACAACCAGGTTTCCACTAGAATTTTGCCTGTGCTTAGCTCCATTCCATTTATTTTTTATCCTTTAAAGCTCCCTAGTCCTAAACGATTATAAGCATACCCATAACATGATACAGCCACCACTATGCTTGAAAATATGGTACTCAGTAATGAGAGTGGTACTCAGTAATGTGCTGTATTGGATTTGCCCCAAACATAACATGTTGTATTCATGACAAAAAGTGAAATGCTTTGCCACATTCTTTGCAGTATTACTTTAGTGCCTTGTTGCAAACAGGACTATGTTTTGGAATATATTTATTCTGTACAGGCTTCCTTCTTTTCACTGTCAATTAGGTTAATATTGTGGAATAACCACAATGATGTTGATCCATCCCCAGTTCTCTCCTACTGTATCACAGCCACTAAGCTCTGTAACTGTTTTAAAGTCACTACTGGCCTTATGGTGAAATCCCTGAGCGGTTTCCTTCCTGAGTTGGAACGACGCCTGTATCTTTGTAGTGACTGGGTGTATTGATACACCATCCAAAGTGTAATAAATAACTTCACCATGCTCAAAGGGATATTCATCGTCTGCTTTTTAAAAATTGTATAAATGTTTTGACCCATCTACCAATAGATGCCCTTCTTGGCGAGGCATTGGAAACCTTCTGGTCTTAGTGGTTGAATCTGTGTTTGATATTCACTCCCAGCGACTGAGGGACCTTACAGATAATTGTATGTGTGGGTTAGAGAGATGAGGTTGACATTAAAAAAATCATGTTAAACACTATTATTACACACAGAGTGAGTCCATGCAACTTGTTAAGCACATTGTTTACTCCTGAACTTATTTAGGCTTGCCATAACAAAGCAGTTGAATAATTATAGACTCAAGACATTTCCGCTTTTCATCTTTTATTAATTTGTAAAACATTTTTTTTTGAAAAACATAATTCCACTTTGACATTATATCATTAAATCTAAGTTACATCCAATTGAAATGCAGGCTGTAACAACAAAATTTGGAAAATGTCAAGGGGTGTGAATACTTTTTGAAGGTACTGTAACTCAGCTGGGGGTTTTTTTCTCAGCTGGAATGTGCAGTCACTGCTCACGACGGTATGCCGCATACCGCTACAGTTTGTTTTTCACACATAGGCCATTCTTTCTACAGATGTTCTTCCAAGCCCTTCTAGATTTTCACATCAAGTGTTAACTGGCCGTGGCTCTTAAACCAAACTCCCACACTGGAGTTTTGTTTGTGGAGGCATTGGCACCCTCGGCAGAAAGTGTCCTGAGTTTTGTTACAGACAGCAGATAAGCCTAAATGTTTCTTTAAACAAAATCTTGTTTGTTGGAGTGCTGCAGAAAAATGTACTCACCTGACACTAATCTCTAGGGAACTGTGAGCATATTTGATTCATGTGCAGAACATGATTGTGGGATTTTGGAAGAATTGAACAGTGAACATACAAATGAGCCATATTATATATCTAATTATGTATTCATTACATCACCTGTCAGATTAAGTCACTGTCCTCGGGACTTCTGTACAACTGAAATATGATAATTAAGAACTACTCCATATGAGGTGACAGAACTCATACTATACATTATGTAGATTTCCGTATGAAGAAATACCATACTGTAATGGGCATCAGATAGCCGTCACTGTAGTTAACATAATAATTTGACATAGCCATTAAAACGATTAGCCTCAATGACTCTGATCAGAGCCCATCTTTTGGCACAGACCCTATCTGTTCCATCCCTAGCCCAAGGCATAGAAAAGCTGTTCCATACGGCAACTATAACTATTCATACTTATGGTCTCTGAGTTGGAGCAGTGTGGCATGGTTTAGAGAGATACAGGGTTTTAAACACTCAAACCAGGGCTTAAGAACAGGACTAACAATAAAGGACTGCCAATCAATATCTTAATCTGCCAAATGCTGCAAGAGTTATAGCAAAGGCCAATAATCGTGTTTGTTACAGCATTCTACTTTAAAGAAGACTAGGCTCACCCTCAAGTAAACAAAGTTTAAACTAAGTTACTCTTAGAAAATACTTTTAACCTCAGTCATGGTTTTCATCTAGCCCATTAGGCTACAGATAGCTACTTCTCATGCCTAGAGAGTTGTGAGGTTATTGCACTTTGCCTGAACTGAAAAGGACAAATACAAAGTAAGAAAAGTAGACCTACCTACTACAACCGCTGAAACTGTTAAGCCAGTCAGTTTTGAAAAGTTATGGTACAGCAGGCCTACGCCAACTGGTAGCCTGCTACTGAATTTGGCTCGCGGGTGATTTTATTTGACCACCCAAGTTTTCTGAGCAAAAAAAATCAGTATTTAAAATGAGTTTTATTGGACATAAAATACTGTAAAAACTAAAGCAAATCAGCTCCAAGTGATTTTAATTTTGTAAATCTCGTCCAAAGTATTCCCACGCATAATGAAGAGATATGTGACCATATACAAATTTAAGCAAGGTTAGAAATTATGTTTTACTCAAATATTATACACTACATGACCAAAGGTATGTGGACACCTGCTCGTTGAACATCTCAGTCCAAAATCATGGGCATTAATATGGAGTTGGCTCCCCCTTTGCTGCTATAACAGCCTCCACTCTTCTGGGAAGGCTTTCCACTAACTGTTGGAACATTGCTGCGGGGACTTGCTTCCACTCAGCCACAAAATCATTAGTGAGGTCGGGCATTGATTTTGGGCAATTAGACCTGGCTCGCAGTCAGAGTTTCAATTCATCCCAAGGGTGTTCGATGGGGTTGAGGTCAGGGCTCTGTGCAGGCCAGTCAAGTTCTTCCACACTGATCTCAACAAACAATTTCTGTATGGACTTCGCTTTGTGCACGGGGGCATTGTCATGCTGAAACAGGAAAGAGCATTCCCCAAACTGTTGCCACAAAGGAAGCACATAATGGAAAGACCTGTGTGTTGTTCTTGTTAATACAGACAGAGAAGAGCTCCAACTTCTTAATCATAGCCTCAATTTTGTCCCGCATATTGAATAGAGTTGTGGAGAGTCCCTGTAATCCTAGATTCAGATCATACAGACGAGAAAAAACATCACCCAGATAGGCCAGTCGTGTGAGAAACTCCGTCATCATGCAAGCGGTCAGACAAGAGATAATTATGGTCAGTAAAGAGAACTTTAAGCTTGTGTCAATACTTTGCCCCTTGATAACCAGCGCATGTTGTAAAAGTTGTAACATGGTCGCTGCCCATATCATTGCATAATGCAGATAATGCACAAGAGTTCAGGGAACTTGCTTTAACAAAGTTAACCATTTTCACTGTAGTGTGCAAAACGTATTTCAAGCTGTCAGGCATTCCCTTGGCAGCAAGAGCATCTCGATGGATGCTGCAGTGTACCCAAGTGGCGTTGAGAGCAACTGCTTGCATGCGCGTTACCACTCCACTATGTCTCCCTGTCATGGCTTTTGTGCCATCAGTACAGATACCAACATATCTTGACCACCAAAGACCATTTGATGTCACAAATCTGTCCAATACTTAAAAAATATCCTCTCCTGTTGCCCTGTCCTCCTGACCCCCCATAAACGTAATAGACAAATACCAAAAGCTGTGCCAGGCCCGCCACGTCTGTTGACTCATACAGCAGTAACGCGGACACTGCCGCAGATATGGCTTGTATGTGAAGCAGTAATTGTTTTAAAACATCTCCTGCCATGTCACTGATGCGTCGTGAAACAGTGCTGTTTGATGAAGCAATTGTCTGTATAGTTTTTTGGGCCTTTCCCCCCAGCATTGTCCCAGCCATATCAGCAGCAGCAGGAATAATTAAGTCCTCCACAATAGTATGGGGCTTGCCTGTCCTAGCCACTCAGTAGGTCACCATATAAGACGCTTCTAGCCCCTTCATATTAATGGTATCTGTTGCTTTTATACATGTCTTACTAATCGAAAATCATCTTTATTCTCGCTCAAAAAACTCCCTTGGCTTATTTTTCAAATTGGTATGTTTTGTTTCTAAATGCCTGTTTCGTCGAGTTGTGAGATAGTACTTTTAACACACTGTGGCTGAGGAAAGGCACTACTCCCAATATAAGTGAACCCCAAATCAATGTAGTTCTCATCATATTTAATATTTGCGCCTCTTGATGGTCCAATGTCCCTGTCTGTTGTTCGGTACTTTCCCGGGCTGCATCAGATTCACAACTGTCAGTGTCCATGGTAGCTGGGTTAACAACAAATGTAGAATTACTGGTGTTATCATTGGATGTGCTCGTGGAAGCAGGACAACTTGTGTCATCGACAGGTGCAGGTGTAGTACTGCTGGTAGTAGCAGTACTACCAGTAGAGCTGGTCTATGTCTCTATGGACGAGGCCTTACTTTTTTTAACCATTTATACATTTTTGAGCAAACGGAATGAGCAGCAGCTGCGTTTGGCTACATACGGACCGTTAGTGGAATTCCCACAAGATAGTAACGGTTAACGTGATTGGATGTTAATTATTTGACTAGGCTAGCTGTATTTGAAATTGTGTTGTTATTCTGCTGAACACTAGATAGTTTCATTTTATTTTTGGCAGTGAAGGCTACGAGGCTACTCAGGCGAGAAAAAACCTCACCAAAATGTATTGGTTGGAAATTATAAATGTACTGTTTGAATATGTGAAGATATTTAAAATGTTTTTATTTGCATACCACCCCAACAGATCCACAGATGACGCAATCTCAATCGTACTCCACACTGCCCTTTCCCACCTTGACAAAAGGAACACGTATGTGAAAATGCTGTTCATTGACTACAGCTCAGCATTCAACACCACAGTGCCCACAAAGCTCATCACTAAGCTAAGGACCCTGGGACTAAACACCTCCTTCTGCAACTGGATCCTGGACTTCCTGACGGGCCACCCCCAGGTAGTCAGGCTAGACAACTACAAGTCTGCCACGCTGATCCTCAACACTGGGGCCTCTCACGGGTGCGTGCTTAGTCCCCTCCTGTACGCCCTGTTCAAACACGACTCCAACAACATCACTAAGTTTGCTAACGACACAACAGTAGTAGGTCTGATCGCCGACAACGATGAGACAGCCTATAGGGAGGAGGTCAGAAACCTGGCTGTGTGGTGCCAGGACAACAACCTCTCCCTCACTGTGAGCAAAACAAAGGAGCTGATTGTGGACTACAGAAAAAGGCTGGCCGAACAGGCCCCCATTAACATCGACGGGGTTGTAATGGAGCGGGTGGAGAGTTTCAAGTTCCCTGGTGTAAAAAAACACACCAAGACAGTTGTGAAGAGGGCACGACAACACCTGTTCCCCCCCCAGGAGACTGAAAAGATTTGGCATGGGTCCCCAGAACCTCAAAAAGTTCTACAGCTGCACCCTCGAGAGCATCCTGACCGGTTGCATCACCGCCTGGTACGGCAACTGCTTGGCATCTGACTGTAAGGCAAAGCTTCCTGCCATCCAGGACCTATATACCAGGCGGTGTGAGAGGAAAGCCCCAAAAAATGGTCAAAGACTCCAGTGACCCAATTCATAAACGTTTCTCTCTGCTACCGCATGGCAAGCGGTACCGGAGCGCCAAGTCTAGGACCACAAGGCTCCTTAACAGCTTCTACCCCCAAGCCATAAGACTGCTGAACAATTAATCAAATGGCCACCCAAACTATTTACATTGACACCCCCACCTCCATTTGTTTTTACACTGCTGCTACTTGCTGTAATTATCTATGCATAGTCACTTCACCCCTACATACATGTTACCTCGACTAACCTGTACCCTTGCACATTGAATCGGCACCAGTATTCCCTCTATATAGCCTCGTTATTGTTATTTTATTGTGTTAGTTTTGTATTAATTTTTACTTTATTTGGTAATACTTTAACTCTTTCTGGAACTGCACTGCTGGTTAAGGGCTTGTAAGTAAGCATTTCACCATAAATTGAAAAAAATGTGAATTTATATTTTGATGTGTGTATTTTCTGTAATTTCTGTAATTCAGGACTCATCTGTAAAATATACTTTGGTCTCAGTAGGATAAAATAAAGGTGAAATAAATAAACACAAAATATGGTCACGTGCTCTCAAAGATATTTAGAAATCGTTTAAATGTAATGATATGGGGAACTTTCTATAGACTAAATGTTCTTAAACCAACGGAAAACATGGTTTACTTGCAAGGCTATTTACATAAATGTAGCAAATTATACAAACTTTAAAGCTATGCGCACAGGTCAAAAACAGCTTTCTTCTCTAAAGCACGTGTTGTTAGTTGTTCACATGTTTTGACGGGGAAAATTGCCTTTTGGTAAAAGATTTATAACAAATGAAAACAAATTACCTGTCAGAAGTCCAATTAATGGAAAATAGGTGACTGTGGAGATTAGATGAATAATAAAAACGCTTAGGTCGCTGCCTTGCCTCCGCTCCTTCAGAAACAATGTTTCTAGTGTTCTAATTTATCGACACAAAAAGTCCGCTTTTGCAAAACTGATAAAACACGATTTAATGAGCGTACTTAATGTACAGAAATTAATGAAAATCTGGTCCTGAAATGTTTCTCCTGAAACATCCAGCAAAGTTTTCGTAGTCGGATATATTTTAGCCGTCTGGCGAGGGAAAGAAGGGGGAGGGGGTTAGGGGTTGGTCTGAGAAGAAATGCAACCTGCCCTCCAGAATTACCATGCTACTGAGGGGTAAACAACCTTACCACCAACTGTATTTTGATGTTTGTTTTTTACCACCATTTTCACATTTTCTGATAATTTGTTGTACACCGCGTTCAGTTTAGGGTGTGCACCATCCTAAAACGAAAATACATGCTATAACGCTTGCTTATTCTGCCCACTACGATTAATTTGCTCCCATTGGAAACGAGAGTCTGTGGTCTATCTTGGGTTAGTTATACAAACCTTTGATGATGCTTTATGTACAACTACGAGCCGGTCCATGGGGGACACGAGTGTATTACCGGGAAGGCACGTCAATCCTAGACAATAGTGCAGATATAGCGCCCACTATCGGCTGTTTAGGCTACCCTGAATCGGTTTTAGGTTGTTTAATAAAATAAAAAATGTGTGCAATTATTTGGCATTTTGAGACTATTTTCCATATAATTATTTCACAGTTCAAAACAAGTTTAGCACTGTATGTTAGGTCTGAGTGAGGTAACATTCAGTGGGAGTCAAATTATTTCCTAAGCATGCAGAAAGTGGGGTTTGGTCTTTTCTATCTCTAAGGTTGGCCCAGCAGTTGTAAGGTTGGTCCAGCAGTTTCGAACGGAGGCAACAGAACAGAGTCAGTTCCAGGTTAGTGGGAATTAGGCTAGAACAAAACAATAAAATTACAAACCTTGGAAAGAAAACAAAAGGTTACGCTTGGTTATAGTTTATGCCAACTTGGCTTGGGCCCTAAAAAGTTAGCTACATGCTATCCCACACATCAAGACTTTTCCATGTAGGCCTACTGCCGAGAGTAGCCTGCCTAGCCCTCGAGTCATTGAGTAATAGCCTCAAGTGGATGTTGAACTAGAGGCGAAAGTTCCGCATCCAGTTCAACATACACTCAAGGGCTCACCATGGCGGGGCTGTCCAGGTGAGCTATACATTCAACTTCTGCATAAAGTTCAACATCCACTCGAGGGCTCCCCCTTGCAGGCTGTCCAGGTGCACTATACAGTCTATCTTGGAGCCCTCGAGTGGATGTTGAGCGGGATTCAAGGATGTCTCCGCTAGCTATCAATCATAATGGGTTTGGTTAGCTAGCTAACTAGTGTCGTCAACCAGATTATAATCTGAATTCAAATTATTTTGAGTGTAATGCAGTTTGGTGACACTAACCACATTTCCATCCAGTTTTTATGGGAGTAAAGTCATACCTTATTAAAAGAAATCATGACAGCTGTCATGGAAACAGGAAGTTTCGGTACAATTTTACAAATGCCGACATAATTTGTTGGTTTGACATGGTGGGATCTGTTTGTGTCAATAATCTTAATTATGCGAGAAATGATGGTGGAAACGCCTTTATGTGCAAATATTGAAAGAATAATCATCATTGAAGTAAATTTGGAGTCGTGATGACATGGTGTGTGGTCCTCCCACTAGGACTCTGGAAAGCATTACTTTATTAGGCTACAGATTAAATAAATGATGAACTTCACAGGGTGGTGAAAATGCTGCCCAGTGACACAAACCTACCAGACGAGCTAAATTACTTATATGCTCGCTTTGAGGCAAATAACACTTAAACATGCATGAGAGCTCCAGCTGTTCCAGACGACTGTGTGATCACACTCTCCGTAGCTGATGTGAGTAAGACATTTAAACAGGTCAACATTCACAAGGCTGCAGGGCCAGATGGATTACCAGGACGTGTACTCCGAGCAAGCGCTGACCAACTGGCAAGTGTCTTCACTGACATTTTCAATCTATCCCTGACTCGAGTCTGTAATACCAATATTTTTCAATATACCCATATTTTTCAAGCAGACCACCTTGTTCCGCAAGGTGTTCATTTTGTATATCAACAACATTGGGGATCTTATTGAAACAGCGGATGTTCATTTTTATGCTGATGATACTGTTCTTTATTCAAGTGGTATTAGTTTATCTTTATCTTTTGAAAATGCTCAAAGAGCATTTAACATCATACAACAGAATCTGTATGATTTAAAGCTGATTCTAAATTCGGGTCAAATAAAATGCATGATATTTTCAAACGCCAGGCATGTTACAAATCATGTCATTGCTACATTGGCTAGACATTCTATAGACAAGTTAAAGTGTACAAATATTTGGGTGTGTGGGTTGATGATAAGCTGAGCTTCACTGTGCATGTAGAGAACTTGATAAGGAAGCTCAAGCTGAAAATGGGATTGTATTAATGGCATAAGGCTTGTTTTTCTTTTGAGGCCAAGAAGGAGCTGGTACGATGTACATTACTGTTGGTTTTAGATTTGAGTGATGTTATATATATGCAGGCCTCAGCACCTACCCTAAGAGCACTTGATTCAGTGTATCATGCAGCCCTCAGATTAATTTCAAATCGGAAACGTCTAGCACATCATTGTGATCTCTACAGCGCTGTTGGCTGGTCGTCATTGACCTTGCGTAGGCTTAAACACTGGTATACACTGATTTATAAGGCCATATTGGGTAAAATCCCATTTTATCTCTGTACTTTTTTAGTCAGGTCCGTAAATAAATATCAATTACGGTCCCATTCTGATTTGCTTCTAACAGTACCAAAAATTAGAACAGGACATGGTAGTTTTAGTTACTTAGCGCTGTGGTCCTGGAATTCTGTAATGAACATTTTAAAATGTGATGATCTAGTTTCGTTGGTGGAGTTTAAACACTTTGTCACGTCCTGACCTTAGTTCCTTTTTTATGTCTCCATTTTAGTTTGGTCAGGGCGTGAGTTGCGGTGGGCATTCTATGTTTTGTGTTCTATGTTTTCTATTTCTATGTGTTTGGCCTGGTATGGTTCCCAATCAGAGGCAGCTGGCTATGGTTGTCTCTGATTGAGAACCATACTTAGACAGCCTGTTCTCCCACTATGGATTGTGAGTAGTTATTTTCTGTTCAGTGTTTTTGTTGCACCTTACAGAACTGTTCGTTTGTCGGAACCGACAAAAAATATTTTGAATACGTACCACGCTGCACTTTAGTCCTCTTCTCCCGATGACAATCGTTACAGACTTGATCGATGTATATATCATAGTGTAATTGTTTTTAGGCCAGCTGTTTTTAGTCAAGGCGTTTGTGTTTTTAATGTACAATGTTTTTGTTGTTGTTTATAGTTTTGTTTAATGGTGTGTTAGTGTATGTAAGTTGTTTTGTCTGAAACGTTGTTCCCTCTCTGCTGCTATTGGACCAGGTCTCTCTTGGAAAAGAGATGTTATCTCAATGACAAAAAACCTGTATAAATAAAGGTAAAATAAAATAGTGTTCTTGGGCACAGGAACTAAGTTAACCTGCCTAAATGACTACTGATCAGTAGTACTCACGTCTGTAGCAATGAAGTGCTTTGAAAGGCTGGTCATGGCTCACATCAAAACCATTATCAGAGAAACCCTAGACCCACTCCAATTTGCATACCGCCCCGATAGATCCACAGATGATGCAATCTCTATTGCACTCAATACTGCCCTTTCCCACCTGTACAAAAGGAACACCTACAGTTAAAGTCAGAAGTTTACATACACCTTAGCCAAATACATTTAAACTCTGTTTATCACAATTCTTGAAATTTAATCTAAGTAAAAATTCCCTGTCTTAGGTCAGTTAGGATCACCACTTTATTTTAAGATTGTGAAATGTCAGAATAAAAGTAGAGAGTGATTTATTTTAGCTTTTATTTCATTCACCACATTCCCAGTGTGTCAGAAGTTTACATATACTCAATTAGTATTTGGTAGCATTGCCTTTAAATTGTTTAACTTGGGTCAAACATTTTGGGTAGCCTTCCACAAGCTTCCCAAAATAAGTTTGGTGAATTTTGGCCCATTCCTCCTGTCAGAGCTGGTGTAACTGAGTCAGGTTTGTAGGCCTCCTTGCTCGCAAACGCTTTTTCAGTTCTGCCAACAGATTTTCTATAGGATTGAGGTCAGGGCTTTGTGATGGCCACTCCAGTACCTTGACTTTGTTGTCCTTAAGCCATTTTGCCACAACTTTGGAAGTATGCTTGGGGTCATTGTCCATTTGGAAGACCCATTTGCGACCAAGTTTTAACTTCTTGACTGATGTCTTGAGATGTTGCTTCAATATATCCACATAATTTTCCTACCTCATGATGTCATCTATTTTGTGAAGTGCACCAGTCCACCCTGCTGCAAAGCATGATGCTGCCACCCCCGTGCTTCACGGTTAGGATGGTGTTATTCGGCTTGCAAGCCTCCCCCTTTTTCCTCCAAACATAACAATGGTCATTATGGCCAAACAGTTCATTTTTGTTTCAACAGACCAGAGGACATTTCTCCAAAAAGTACAATTTTTGTCCCCATGTGCAGTTGCAAACCGAAATCTGGCTTTTTTATGGCAGTTTTGGAACAGTGGTTTCTCTTTGCTGAGCGCCCTTTCAGGTTATGTCGATATAGGACTCGTTTTACTGTGGATATAGATACTTTTGTACCTGTTTCTTCCAGCATCTTCAGATTTGAAGGTAGGCCTCCAACTGACTCAAATGATGTCAATTAGACTATCTGAAGTTTCTAAAGCCATGACATTGCCAGTGGTTGAAAAACAAGTTTTAATGACTCCAATCTAAGTGTATGTAAACTTCTGACTTCAACTTTATGTGAGAATACTATTAATTTACTACAGCTCAGCATTCAACAGCATAGTGCCCTCAAAGCTCATCACTAAGCTAAGGACCCTGGGACTAAACACCTCCCTCTGCAACTAGATCCTGGACTTCCTGACGGGCTGCCCCCAGTTGGTAAGGGTAGGGAACAGCACATCCGCCACGCTGATCCTCAACACAGGGGCCCCACAGGGGTGCATGCTCAGTCCCCTCCTGTACTCCCTGTTCACTCGTGACTGCATGGCCAGGCACGACTCCAACACTATCATCACGTTTGCTGATGACACAACAGTGGTAGACACAAGCGGTACTGGAGTGTCAAATCAAGGTCCAAAAGGCTTCCTAACAGCTTCTATCCCCAAGCCATAAGACTCCTGAACAGCTAATCAGTGGGCTACCCAGACCCCTCTTTTATGCTGCTGCTACTCTGTTTATAATCTATGCATAGTAACTTTAACAACATGCACATTTTACCTCAATTACCCAGTACGCTCACGCATTGACTCTGTACCAGTACCCCCTGTATATAGCCTCGCTTGTTATTTTACTGCTGTTGTTTAATTATTTGTTAATTTTTTTAATGTATTTTTTATTCTTAACTTCTTAAAGCATTGTTGGTTAAGGGCTTGTAAGAAAGCATTTCACTACACCTGTTGTATTCGGTGCATGTAACATAACATTTGATTTGGAACTGTTCAGAGACTGCGTGAATCAGGCCTTTATGGTTGAATTGCTGCAAAGAAACCAATACTAAAGGACACCAATAAATAGAAACTTGCTTTGGTCAAGAAAGACAAGCAATGGACATGAAAATCTGTCCTTTGGTCTGATGAGTGCAAATCTGAGATGTTTTGTTCCAACCGTTGTGTCTTTGTGAGACACAGATTAGGTGAACAGATGATCTCTGCATGTGTGGTTCCCACCATGAAGCAGGTGTGATGGTGCTTTACTGGTGACACTGATTTATTTAGAATTCAAGGCACACTTAACCAGCATGGCTACCACAGCATTCTGCAGCGATAAGCCATCCCATCTGTTGTTTTTCAACAGGACAATGATCCAACACACCTCTAGGCTGTGTAAGGGCTATTTGACCAAGAAGGAGAGTGGAGTGTTGCATCAAATGACCTGGCCTCCACAATCACTCAACCTTAACCCAATTGAGATGGTTTGGGATGAGTTGGTCTGAAAAGTGAAGGAAAAGCAGCCAAAAGGTACTCAATATATGTGGACACTCCTTCAAGACTGTTCGAAAAGCATACCAGGTGAAGCTGGTTGAGAGAATGCTAAGAGTGCAAAGCTGTCAAGGTAAAAGGTGGCTATTTTGAAGAATCATAAATATAACATTGATTTAATACTTGTGTTACTTCATAGTTGCCTTCACTATTATTCCACAATGTGGAGAAAAACCCTTGAATGAGTAGGTGTGGACACCTACTGACCAGTAACCTGACCGGTACTGTATACTTCGCTCTAAGTGTTGATAAGAGCAAACATTAATTTACTGAACATAAAATGTAATGTTTGTGTATGGTTTAGAAGTCAAAACTCATGTTGGTATTCGTTATATAAGGAGAATGCGGTTCTTGTCGAGTTACACAAATCCACAAGGAGTCAGAAGAAACCATATTTAATTAAGCAAATCAGCAAAGGTTTTTAAAAAGGCAGTAAATTAAGCTGAATGAACTATCTCGCTGCCAGACGAGGCTCCGTTGATATCTAGGTGTAGCGGTGATAAGGATTCACTCCATGGTGCTGAAAGGAAAGCTCCGCTGTCAGGACAGCTTTATGTAGGCACCGTTTGTCACAGTTCTAGTGCAATTAATGTATTGTACAGTGGCTTTGCAGGCATGCGGCTAACAAAATTGGCGAATTAGCCCCACCAAGATTTACATGCTAAAATTGCCACTGCTCCAGCGGACTGTCTGTAGACCATTGCTGCGACTGTCAGTTTCCTTGTCGCAGACATGAAAACAAGTTCAAGTCTCTGCAACTGTCCATTGTCGTGGTTACCAGACTGCCACAGCAAACATACCAAATCCTCCGGAGATAAGATGAGTTCAAAAATTCTCAGATAGAATGAGCTACTTTTATTTTGTCACATTGTGGCAGTAAGCTGTTCTATAAGCTCGCCATTACCTTGTAATTAATGTGGGTTTATTTTCTTTTAATAATTAATTAAAAGCTACAGTAATGTTGTCCAGCTGTCCAGCTCTGGGTCATTAGAACTGGCTAGCCAGTTCGCAACGAACCAAAACATTCAGAAAATTGGATTTAGTTGCCTGGCTTGCTAGGTTGAAATTTACTGAATTCATTTTTAAACGGATGGTTTATTGGTGTTAAAGTAGAGAAGAAAGCACAGTATGCCAGTGTAGTGAATGGCGTTATCACAATGCTACATATACTGGCCGAATATCTGCCTGCTCGAATAGCAATAGAGATACATACGGATTCCCTGGGTAATTTCATAAGAGGAAAAACATTTAAAAACTCAGATGAACAAAAAAAAAATCATAATGGGTGAATCTTTAAAGTAGTAAAACATTTGCATTTTGTATTAACTGAAGTGGACATTTACTTGAGACATGTGAAAAAAAGATTTGATGAAGTAGAAAGTATTTGAAAGTAGTACTTTATTTCTGCATAAGCAATTTGAGTTGGACAATAGACTTCCAACATTTGCATTGCATCATATGTAGGTGAAAGTGTTCAACTTCATAGTAAGATTTGACAAATTCTAAATGGTTACAGTCAAATTCACTTTTGCAAATCACTGTTCATAGAAACGATAAACCAAAGTTGAGTGACCTCAATTGTTACTATTGCTCTAAGCAAGTGGAAATGCAGGATTTCTTCGAAGTGCAATATTCAAATATTCAGGAGGAAATGTCAGTCCTTCATTGTAGAGTTGAGTACAGATGGAGAAACAGCATTCTTACAGGCCACTGCAATTAAAGAGAAGGCAATTAGACATAACTCCAAGTTCCAGGCCACTGGAAGCAAGCCACAAGACAAACATCCACCGATCGCGTTGAATAAAAACACGTAATCAGGAGAACACTCAGGGGACTGAAATTTAGAGAAGAGCCAGCCTAATGCAGGCACTCAAGAGAAACAGCGCAGGACAATATTCCTAAGACTACGCAGCAGAATGTCTTCTATAATGGAGATGCACAGTGGGCAATCAAATCAAAAGTTTATTTGTCAGGTGCGCCGAAAACAACAGGTAAGCAAAGGTAAGCAATAGGTCAGCAAAGAAATAAAACAACAGTAAAAAGACAGGCTATATACAGTAGCGAGGCTATAAAAGTAGCGAGGCTACATACAGACACCGGTTAGTCAGGCTGATTGAGGTAGAATGTACATATCGTTAAAGTGACTAGGCATATATGATAAACAGAGAGTAGCAGCGGTATAAAAGAGGGGTTGGGGGGGGCACACAAAGAAAAAAGTCAGGGTAGCCATTTGATTACCTGTTCAGGAGTCTTATGGCTTGAGGGTAAAAACTGTTGAGAGGCTTTTTTGTCCTAGACTTGGCATTCCGGTACCGCTTGCCATGAGGTAGTAGAAAGAACAGTCTATGACTGGGGTCTTTGACAATTCTTAGGGCCTTCCTCTGACACCGCCTGTTGTAGAGGTCCTGGATGGCAGGAAGCTTTGCCCCAGTGATGTACTGGGCCGTACGCACTACCCCCTTTAGTGCCTTGCGGTCAGGGGCCGAGCAATTGCCGTACCAGGCAGTGATGCAACCATGCTCTCGATGTTGCAGAAGTAGAACCTTTTGAGGATCTCAGGACCCATGCCAAATCTTTTTAGTTTCCTGAGAGGGAATAGGCTTTGTTGTGCCTTCTTCACAACTGTCTTGGTGTGTTTGGACCAATCTAGTTTGTTGTTGTTGTGGACACCAAGGAATTTGAAGCTCTCAACCTGCTCCACTACAGCCCCGTCGATGAGAATGGGGACGTGCTCGGTGCTCCTTTTCCTGTAGTCCACAATCATCTCCTTAGTCTTGGTTACGTTGAGGGATAGGTTGTTATTCTGGTAGCACCCGGCCAGGTCTCTGACCTCCTCCCTATAGGCTGTCTCGTCGTTGTCGGTGATCAGGCCTACCACTGCACCCCTGGGGAGCATGGCAGATGTGTGGCTACCTACCCTCACCACCTGGGGGCGGCCCATCAGGAAGTCCAGGATCCAGTTGCAGAGGGAGGTGTTTAGTCCCAGGTTCCTTAGCTTAGTGATAAGCTTTGAGGGTACTATGGTGTTGAACACTGAGCTGAAGTCAATGAATAGCATTGGTGTTCCTTTTGTCCAGGTAGGAAAGGGCAGTGTGGAGTGCAATAGAGATTGCATCATCTGTGGATCTATTTGGGCGGTATGCAAATTGGAGTGGGTCTAATTGGAGTGGGTCTAATGGGATAATGGTGTCGATGTTATTACCAGCCTTTCAAAGCCTTTCATGACTCAGACTCAGTATTACAGACATGTTGAAGATGTCAGTGAAGACATCGCAGGGCATAGCAGGATTTCTTGTAAGCTTCCGGGTTAGAGTCCTGCACCTTGAAAGCGGCAGCTCTACCCTTTAGCTCAGTGCGAATGTTAACTGTAAACCATGTCTTCTGGTTGGGGTATGTACAGTCAGTGTGGGGACGACATCCTTGATGCACTTACTGATAAAGCCAGTGACTGATGTGGTGTACTCCTCAATGCCATCGGAGAATCCCGGAACATGTTCCAGTCTGTGATAGCAAAACAGTCCTGTAGTTTAGCATCTGCTTCATCTGACCACTTTTTATAGACCGAGTCACTGGTGCTTCCTGCTTTAATTTGAGCTTGTAAGCAGGAATCAGTAGGATAGAGTTGTGGTCGGATTTACCAAATGGAGGGCGAGGGAGAGCTTTGTACGCGTCTCTGTGTGTGGAGTACAGGTGATCTAGAATTTTTACCCCTCTGGTTGCACATTTAACATGTTGATGGAAATTTGGTAGAACTGATTTAAGTTTCCCTGCATTAAAGTCTCCGGCCACTAGGAGCGGCGCCTCTGGTTGAGTGGTTTCCTGTTTGCTTATTTCCTTATACAGCTGACTGAGTGCGGTCTTAGTGCCAGCATCTGTCTGTGGTGGTAAATAAACAGCCACGAAAAGTATAGCTGAACGCTCTCTAGGCAAGTAGTGTGGCCTGCAATTTATCACAATATACTCTACTTCAGGCGAGCAAAATCTAGAGACTTCCTTAGATTTCGTGCACCGGCGGTTGAATTTTACAAATATGAGCTGCTCCTCCAGGCCTGTATCTGGGCCCCAGCGTGCTGACAAGTGATGGCGTAAGCCTGGATGCTCTCACAGAGTCCCTCTGTCCCCGTCCATGGCACACACGTCAAACACACAGTGGGCCACGTATGCTGCCAGGTTCACCTGATTGTGTCAGGCCTGGAAGGGCCCATTGTCTGCTGCCATGATGCCACAGGAGTCTAGCCTGCCGTACTAGGATGCCTTGGCATGATCACATACTGGGCACTGCCCGCCGCAGCCTCCACACACTGCCCCAGGGAGGTCCAGCACCCACGCCTGCCCAAACTCATACACGCTGCCCATTTGGTAGGCGTAAGTCGTTGTCTGGCTTGGTGTTGTAGTTGTCACAGATCTTGCTCTGGTAGGTGGAGGGAACGATGACTTTGACGTAGTACACGGTGTCATAGAGCACCCGCAGGCCGAAGTCTGTCTGGAGGATAATGTTACAACCCTCCTGGGTCGCCATAACCCGACCAGCACAGAGAGAGAGAGAAAGTTTCACCAGCTCCTCATCCATCTGTGTTGGATAGGACAAGACCAAACAGGATCACAGAAAGGACAACTCCCAGGGCCACCACCCCTGGCGTGGACTACAGGTTATTTTAAGTATAGGAAAAAAAACAATAATCTAAAAGTGGTTCAAAAAGATGTTCACTTACAATCACTCTCCAGCTCATCCCCTGAACAATGCTGATGGCATAGGTGTGACAGACACAGCGATCATGTTAGTGACAGCCACCTTCCCATTGCCATACTTTTCAATCCCTTGAGTCACGGTGAAGCCGGTCAGTCTGCCTTTGTCGTCTTCACACACCTTGGCCAGCATGTAGACGAAGGTGCCCTGGAAGTCGAACCTGCGTCCGAATGACATGTAGTGGAGGTCGCCTGACACCAAACACGTGGCCTGCCCAATTGGGTGGCACCCCACACCCCGTTTACCACCTTACAGGCCTCCCCGGCACCACACTTGGCCTTCTGGCAGGAGACTGCTCCGTTCTCCCCACAGGTACACTGTTCCAGACCCTAGGGGTAGAAGGTCTCCGTCTTCCTGTAGTAGTGCCCCCCGTACAGGTGGCAGGGCAGCCTGGGGCACAGAGGCTATAGTGGCTGTTGGCTGGACAGGAGAGAACTGTAGGACAAGGAAGAGGGTTGAATTGTAGTTTACTCCGATTAGGAGTGAAAAAAAGTATATACACAATTTGTTTAGTTGAGGATGGGAAATTAAGCAAACATTTGTATAAACCACAATCTGGAATATTAAAGCTGATCCAAATTATAACAGGCATCGAAAACAGTCCTCCAGGTACGGAGCAGGGTCCACGTTGCCATGGCACTCTTTAAAGGGGCCGGACTTGTCTGCTATGATGCCACAGCGGGAGCTGTACGTGTTCTTCTCTGTGTCAGAGCAGGACTGGCATTGTGTCTCCTGGCATTTAGAGGAGCAGCCAGGCACAAGGGCCACCCGCCAGCTCTTACCCAGCCAGGTGGCGTCGGGAGCGGGATGACTGTCCCGCATAGCGAGGTCGTCCTGGGGCATGGCGTTGTAGTTGCCACACAGGCCGCAGACTGCCCCCTGGTAGGGGCTGGGGAGTTTGACGTGCACCGTGCTGTGCCAGTCAAAGGTCAGCGTGATACCCGCAGCAGTCTCCACCACCGCTCGTTGGCCACTGCAGAACACCATCAGCTGACTGTTCAGGCCCAGGGGCAGGGACACAAGCTGTCCATCCAACTGAGACAAAAGAGAAAGGAGAATTATATGGGAGCCTATAGATTTAATATTTTTCCATTGTTCACTAATCCAGAGTAATTCCCAATGAAATGTTAAGGACTTGAACGCTTAAATAGCTGTAACAGCACCATGTGTGGTAGAATTTAACACGTGGGGGAAAATAAACCACCACTTAGTGTTAAATACCAAGAGTCTTAAAATACTAACATAATTATAAATTCCTGTAAATATACATTCTGTCCCTATACAACAGGGGTTCTTAAACTTTTTGAGCCTGGGACCCAAATTAGAAATTCTGTGTTTTCTGGGACCCAAGCTTAGGAACATATGCAACTATACGTCCATGCAACTATATGTACATTTTATTGCCCTTACGCCTAAAACATATGCAATATAGACAAAAACAAATAATGAAATAGCTAGTCATGTTTATTTCCCCCATTAACTCTTACATCTGTCTAGGTTGGAACTGTTGCTGTTCATTCAAAAAATTATTTTAAAATTTTTCATTCTGAACTGGAACAAACGGATTGATCACTTCACACAGATGCATAACAGAACAGACACGCAGGCTTTTTGATACTGTTACTTAGGGTTGCACTATAGATGATGAAAAATGATCAGGCCTACTGTACAAATTATTGTCAAAAGAAAGTCTAGGTTGGAGCTGTTGATGTTAAAATAGAAGTCATCTTTTTTTCTGCCCTGGAATAAACTGACTGATCCAGGCTGTATCACATCCGGCCGTGATTGGGAGTCCCATAGGGCGGCGCACAATTATCCCAGCGTTGTCCAGGTTTGGCCGGGCTAGGCCGCCATTGTAAATAATGATTTGTTCTTAAGGTATAGGGGGCAGCATTTTCACTTTTGGATAAATAGCGTGCCCAATTTCAACTTCCTGCTACTCATGCCAAGAATATAAGATATGCATATTATTAGTAGATTTGGATAGAAAACACCCTGAAGTTTCTAAAACGGTTTGAATCATGTCTGTGAGTATAACAGAACTTATGTAGCAGGCAAAACTCCTGAGGACTAACCGTTCAGAATTTTTATTTTTTGAGGTCTCTGTCTGTTCACTGGCTTCTCATTGGGAAACAATATTTCTTAGGAACTTGTTTTCAGTTCCTACCGTTTCCACTGGATGTCACCAGTCGTTGGAATTTGGATGAGGTTATTCATTTGTGCAATGAAGAAGTAGGGCCAACTAGGAACTGCGTAACACTGTTGAGAGTTGCGCAAGACTTGAAAAGTAGCTTGGTTTGTTGTCTTCCTGTATTGAACACAGATAGACCCGTCTTCAATTTGATCGATTATTAAACGTTTAAAAAAAACTAAAGTTGTATTACAAAAGTAGTTTGAAATATTTTGGCAAAGTTTATAGGCAACTTTTGAAATATTTTGTAGTGACATTGCACATTTTGGAAGCAGTTTTTTTCTGGATCAAACGCACCAAATAAATTGACATTTTGGATATATATGGACGGAATTAATCGAACAAAAGGACCAATTGTGATGTTTATGGGACATATTGGAGTGCCAAAGGTAAGGCATGTTTTATATTTTATTTCTGCGTTTTGTGTAGCGCCTGCAGGGTTGAAATATGCTACTCTTTGTTTACTGGTGAGCTATCATCAGATAATAGCTTCTTATGCTTTCGCCGAAAAGCCTTTTTAAAAATCGGACATGTTGGCTGGATTCACAATGAGTGTAGCTTTAATTTAGTATCTTACATGTGTGATTTAATGAAAGTTTGATTTTTATATCAATTTATTTGAATTTGCCGCGCTGCATTTTCCCTGGTTTTTGGCCAAGTGCCTATACCATAAGAAGTTAAGTAAAAGTATATCTTTAAATTCTGTGAATAACACTTGTATATTTTATCACTGTTTATTATGAGTATTTCTGTAAATTGATGTGGCTCTCTGCAAAATCACTGGATGTTTTGGAAGCAAAACATTACTGAACGTAACGCGCCAATGTAAACAGATTTTTGGATATAAATATGCATTTTATCGAACAAAACATACATGTATTGTGTAACATGATGTCCTATGAGTGTCATCTGATGAAGATCATCAAAGGTTAGTGATTCATTTGATCTTTATTCCTGCTTTGACTCCTCTCTTTGGCTGGAAAAATGGCTGTGTGTGTTTTTGTGACTTGGCTCTGACCTAACTGTGGCTCTGACCTAACTGTGCTTTCGCTATAAAGCCTTTTTGAAATCGGACAGGATGGAGTGATTTACAAGAAGTTTCTTTCATTTGGTGTATTGCACTTGTAATTATGAAAGTTACATATTTCTAAAAAATATTTTTGAATTTCACGCGCGGCCTTTTCAGAGGAATGTTTGAGGGGTGCCGCTAGCAGAACCCCTAGCCGTAAGAAGTTAACTGACGTGCCTAGTTAAAAAAGCTTCAATATATAAAAAAAATATATTTTTTAAAAATCACACGGATGTAGACCAGAAAACAAAAACAGTCCTAATGAACCGAGGTAAAGACAGTTTCAAGTTGGATATGCGATAGATATTCGCGCTTTCATACCTCAATATCTTTCAAACCACTTGAGCCACAGACTCCAAATAAGTGTCATGATGTTGGAAAAATTGCACACAACATTGCACAGGTCTTATTTTCACGATTTGGACATTCATTCGCTTTCCAAAGCTAATAAAAATGTGGAAATGTGAGCAACATTTTGTATTTCTAGTTGAATTAGTTAGGGAATGTGAAAGAAGTACAAACTTTTTTTTACATTCAAATTTCAATAGCTCCTTGGTCATGTGACCTACTTGACTCAAACAAGGTTCAGAATGTCCACTCAGTAGGCCTACACATTGCACACCCTTGAGTTTGTCCATTTTCATCTCACATTATTTTACATACATTTTTCTAAATTGATGTGTAAGCTTGCAGACCTTCATTTTACTTTTTTTTTTAATGTTAACAAATGTTCCAGCCTCGCAATAACCATCTTTCAAATGGACACTGAAAAGATCCGCAAATGGCTGTATGTGGTATGGAACAAGGACAGGGTGTTCGAACAGAGGTGCTTAAAGGAAGGCGCACAGGTAGGCCTCATGAAAAACAATATTTCATATGCTCTTTTAAATCACAATAATAGGCAGTGATTTGTCAGTTAGAGTGAGCTTGATAACGTTAAAGAATCCTTTTCATAGCATCAATTTCATATACTGTACATTAAGACAAATCCTTCTATGTTGAGTATTAGAACCCAGTTTACATAACCTGATAATGACTTGATATTTGAGTGTATTCACAACAAGCCACCTGCAGACAACTTACAAAATGCAATAGTGCATTTGAGGGTTAGTTTTTCTAATGAAAATAGTTATTTGATGCATAGCCTACTATTTCTAACTGGAAAAATAAATTCCTACGACTTTTGTGAGTAAAATCCTTTTTCCAAAATTGATTTAGGTACATTTTTGTGAACAGGTATGAGGGTTGTGATATGGATCATTGAATAGTAAAATCATTTAAGAGATCAATACATTTCTATATTGATTCCCCAGTATCTGTATGAACCATCAGGCCAAGTGTTTTTGGTTGACCCTGCTGGACAGAAAGAGAAGGAGGAATCGGAACATGCTGTATTCAAATTCAAGTCTTAGTTATTCCATTGTACTGGATCTAATACATATTAGCATTTTACATACATTTATAAGTGTAAGATTTTTTTTATGACATACTGTGAAAAACTCTCTTGGCTGCTGGCTCTGTCACTTTCAGACATGCAAAGAGCAGATTGAAATGGGAAGGGTAGCTCTTGACTTGAACCACATGGGTTCTCTGTAAAGAGAGGGTATTCCAAAAGGGACAGACACACCCCTTGACTTTCAATGGGCACCCTTGACCTGTATGTATTCTCTCCTGATTGGCTCTGTGGGGCACAGTCTGGCAGTCTGACTAAAGTGCCAGAGGTATGAGGAGAGACATCCTCCTTTGTATTTATGGGAACAAATATTTCCTAAGACTTTGGATCCTATTCTTGAACAGTTAGAAGACAAAATGCATCAATGCAAAAAACATTTTTTTTTACTGTCCATGAGTAACCTCAACCTTGTGGGTCTGTGGGTGTTTGGGCCAATAAAGTGCCAACTCAATTCTACCACTGACTAGTCTCTCATGCCCCTATGAACGAGGACACAGAGCAATAGTTTTTGATCTAAACCAGACCTTTTTTACTGGAGTACACTAACCCCTAATTGGGACTCTTTTCTTGACACATAGTAGCAGTTCACCAGATAACAAGTCAAGAAGAACAAAAAGTAGATTGTTGTAAGGGTGTATTACATCCTGTGCTGGACCCATTGTCATATCCATTCTGGATTCTGAGTGGTAAAATCATAGCTGGAAAATGCCTCTATGTATGTGTATACATTTTCTGCCAAGACAGAACTGCCAAAGGGGGTGGAGTTGCAATTTACTGCAGAGACAGCCTGCAGAGTTCTGTCATGCTATCCAGGTTTGTGCCCAAACAGTTTGAGCTTCCACCTTTCCAGAAATAAGTCTCTCACTGTTGCCGCTTGTTACAGACCCCCCTCAGCCCCCAGCTGCGCCCTGGACACCATATGCGAATTACTTACACCCCATTTATCTTCAGAGTTTGTACTCTGGGATATGGGATATGTTTAACACCCTGGACGTCCTACAATCTAAACTAGATGGCCTCAATCTCACACAAATGATCATGGCACCTACCAGGTACAACCCCAAATCCGTAAACTCGGGCACCCTCATAGATATCATCCTGACCAACCTGCCCTCTAAATACACCTCTGCTGTCTTCAACCAGGATCTCAGTGATCACTGCCTCATTGCCTGCATCCGCCATGGGTCCGCGGTCAAACGACCACCCCCCATTGCTGTCAAACGCTCCCTAAAAAAACCTCTGTGAGCAGGCCTTTCTAATCGACCTGGCCCGGGTATCATGGAAGGATATTGACCTCATCCCATCAGTTGAGGATGCCTGGTTATTCTTTAAAAGTGCTTTCCTCACCATCATGAATAAGCATGCCCCATTCAAAAAAATGTAGAACAGGGAACAGATATAGCCCTTGGTTCACTCCAGACTTGACTGCCTTTGACCAGCACAAAAACATCCTGTGCATTACTGCATTAGCATCGAATAGCCCCCGCAATATGCAACTCCTCAGGGAAGTCAGGAACCAATATACACAGGCAGTTAGGAAAGCAAAGGCTAGTTGTTTCAAACAGAAATGTGCATCCTGTAGCACAAACTCCAAAAAGTTCTGGGACACTAAAGTCCATGGAGAATAAGAGCACCCCCTTCCCAGCTGCCCACTGCACTGATGCTAGGAAACACTGTCACCACCGATAAATTTCAAAAAGTATTTTTCTATGGCTGGCCTTGCGTTCCACCTGGCTAACCCTACCTCGGTCAACAGCTCTGCAACCCCCACAGCTACTTGCCCAAGCCTCCCCCATTTCTCCTTCACCCAAATCCAGGTACCTGATGTTCTGAAAGAGCTGCAAAATCTGGACCCCTACAAATCAGCTGGGCTAGGCAATCTGGGCCCTCTCTTTCTAAAAATAATCTGCCGCAATTGTTGCAACCCCTATTACTAGCCTGTTCAACCTCTCTTTCGTATCGTCTGAGATCCCCAAAGATTGGAAAGCTGCCGCGGTCACCCCCCTCTTCAAAGGGGGTGACACTCTAGACCCAAACTGTTACAGACCTCTATCTATCCTACCCTTCCTTTCTAAGGTCTTTGAAAACCAAGTTAACAAACAGATCACCGACCATTTCGAATCCCACCGTACCTTCTCCACTATGCAATCTGGTTTCCGAGCTGGTCATGGGTGCACCTCAGCCACGCTCAAGGTCCTAAATGATATCATAATCGCCATCGACAAAAGGCAATACTATGCAGCCGTCAACCTGGCCAAGGCTTTCGACTCTGTCAATCACTGCATTCTTATCAGCAGACTCAACAGCCTTGGTTTCTCAAATGACTGCCTCGCCTGGTTAACCAACTACTTCTCAGATAGAGTTCAGTGTATCAAATCAGAGGGCCTGTTGTCCGGACCTCTGGAAGTCTCTATGGGGGTGCCACAGGGTTCAATTCTCAGGCCGACTCTTCTCTGTATATATCAATGATTTCGCTCGTGGCTGGTGATTCTCTGATGTACCTCTATGCAGATGACACCATTCTGTATACTTCTGGCCCTTCTTTGGACACTGTGTTAACTAACCTCCAGACAAGCGTCAATACCATACAACTCTCTTTCCGTGGCCTCCAACGCAATTAAAACTAAATGCATGCTCTTCAACCGATCGCTGCTCGCACCTGCCCGCCTGACTAGCATCACTACTCTCTGGACGGTTCTGACTTGAATATGTGGACAACTACAAATAAACGACAAATAAATAGGGGTCTGGTTAGATTGTAAACTCTCCTTCCAGACTCACATTAAGCATCTCCAATCCAAAATAAAATCTAGAATCGGCTTCCTATTTCGCAACAAAGCATCCTCCACTCATGCTGCCAAACATACCCTGATAAAACTGACTATCCTACCGATCCTTGACTTCGGCGATGTCATTTAGAAAATATCGTCCAACACTCTACTCAGCAAATTGGATGCTGTCTATCACAGTACCATCTGTTTCGTCACCAAAGCCCCATATCCTACCCACCACTGCGACCTGTATGCTCTCGTTGGCTGGCCCTCGCTTCATACTCGTAGCCAAACCCACTGGCTCCAGGTCATCTGTAAGTCCTTACTAGGTAAAGCCCTGCCTTATGTCAGCTCACTGGTCACCATAGCAGCTGGAGACTCATATATTCCTCACTATATTTAAGCATCAGCTATCAGAGCAGCTTACAGATCATTGCACCTGTACATAGCCCATCTGTAAATAGCCCATCCAACTACCTCATCCCCTTATTGTCTTTTTTTGTTGCACCCCAGTATCTCTACTTGCACATAATCATCATCATCAGCACATCTATCACTCCAGTGTTAATGCTAAATTATAATTATTTCCCCACTACGGCCTATTTATTGCCTTACCTCCCTAATCTTACTTCATTTGCACACACTGTATATAGGCTTTTCTATTGTGTTATTGACTGTACGTTTGTTTACTCCATTTGTAACTCTGTTGTTGGTGTCACACTGCTTTGCTTTATCTTGGTCAGGTCGCAGTTGTAAATGAGAACTTGTTGTCAACTGGCTTACCTGGTTAAATAAAAGGTGAAATAAAAAATACATTAAAAATATATATACTATATGTGGGAATGTCTTATGTCTGTAATACATATAGTGTTGGTAAATTGAATATTCCTCAACTGCATATATCATAATACTTCTATTTGCAATAGCAATGTATGTTCAACAACTGACATTTTCAGATATTATTTTGACAAACACACTTTGGTGCTTACAATTCATTCTCTATTGTCATAGATTTGGTGGGCACTGTCATCTGTGATATGACTTTATTTAAGCATGTACTGATGGAATTGTCACTTCATATTTTTTTCTTAAAGTCTACAAACGCTCTACATTTATTCACTCTGTGATAGGGTTGGATCCTATATGCTACTTTTATTATTGTCCTGGAAATGGTTCCGTGCCTATAATTTAGGCTGTGTGTAGAAGGGGGCATAAAGGAAATTATCTCTACTACTAAATTACTACCAGATTATAGTGATAAGGAAAACAGCATACACATTTGGCCTGTGTATTCATTTGCCTTGTGTATTCATAACTAATCAGAATTCCATTATGTTTACATTACAAAAAGAGTACTCCAAAATGAGAAGATCCTGCCATGGAAAAAACAACTGGGTGGACATAAAGTGTAAAGGAGGGGGAATAACTCACCACGCAGCAGGACACCTTCAGCTGCGGGGTCTTTGTAATGCAGGTTTGATAGTTCACTTTTCAATAATGAATAGCTGTTATGTGACAATTAGGTAAAAAAAAAAAAGATTTGATGTAGATGGCCTGTAAAGCTTACAGATTTAAGTCAAATAGCATGAGATGAAATTAGACAAACATCAGAGTGTGCGATATGAAGGCATATTCAGTGGACATTCTGAACCTTGTTTGAGGTCATTAGGTCACATGACCAAGGAGCTATTGAAATTCTACATTTTGAAAAATTCATGTAAAATCATGTGAGATGAAAATGGACAAACTGAAGGGTGTGCTATATGTAGGCCCACTGAGTGGATATTCTGAACCTTGTTTGAAGCCACTAGGTTACATGACTAAGGAGCTATTGAAGTTTTACATTTGGAAAAATTCATGTAAAAATGTGTGAGATGAAAATGGACAAACTAAAGGGTGTGCAATATAGAAGGGTAGTTAGTTAGTGGACATTCTAAACCTTGTTTGAGTCCAGTAGGTAATATGATTCATGAGCTATAGAAATTCAAAAATGCGAGATGTAAATCGACAAAAGGAAATTGGTACAATGTGTGTCTATACCATCAGGTTAGCTAGAACCAGTTTTGAAAGTTTTAGGAGTAATGGTTAAATAGCTATTGAATTTTTTTTTTAAATGTGATTTGTCACTATGTTGACGGTCCCTAACTGCTGTTGGTGAAGGTAAGGAAAACTACAGACGAATATCTGTCGAATATACAACCTGAAACTGTCTTTACCTCGGCTCCTAACGAGAGGTGTGCGGCTGGTTGAAGTTTTCAACAAGCATGTCTATTCTGGGCTCAGTTTTTGACAGTGCAACATTGAGGTCATGCTCAGCATTGAGACTGTTTCTGTACTTGTTTTTTAAAAGTAATCCAGAGTGGAGAACCCTGAGTGACATAGGTAGGTGGTACCAAACAGGACCAGAGCATCTACCGCTTTGTCAGGCAGGAGACCGCTTCCTGCTGTAGCGGAGCAACCAAGGAGCTATTGAAATTTTACATTTTGAAAAATTCATGTAAAAATGTGTGAGATGAAAATTGACAAACTAAAGGGTATGCAATATAGAAGGGTAGTTAATAGACATTCTGAACCTTGTTTGAGTCCAGTAGGTCATATGATTCATTTTTATTGACTTGTATTTTAACAGCAACGGTTCCAACAAACTTGTTTTCAACAAGAAATTCTAAAGTAGGCCTGATCATTTTTCATCTTCATCTGTACTGTTACTTAGGGTTGCACTATCAGTAGCTAGATAACTTGTTTTGGCTAACGTTAGCCATTAGCTGTGTACAAGGCCAGAGGATTGTTTGAAAGAGAAACTCACATATACTACTATGAGATAGCACTCCCTTATTTCTGCTTATCGCCTTTTATAAAATGACAACATTGCCTTGCTAGTGTAGCCGGTGCTATACTGCACCGCTGTAACTCTGCGTTGTGTGTGGTTGATAGAGACTATAAACGTGGACTTTGGAGATCAGGTAGTTTTAATCAAGCAGAACTGACTCTCTGAATCCTGCATCTGCATCCAAAAGGAAATAAAACATTTGTAGAGCACATATGTTCTGAGAATCGTCGCCTCTTTCTACAACAGATGCACAATAGGAGGGACTGGGATCATTCGAGGAGCTAGCCATCGTTCACACATACAATAGCCTGCTAATACCTTAGCTAGCTATTAACCACATGTTGAATTCAGAATATTGACATCATCCTAAAAAGTACAATTACAAGTGCATCTTAACAATACCATCCACGTATGAGTAACCTCTAAATATATATCATTATTCATGAACAAAACACTGTGTATGACTTTGTACTTAAAATAATCAAACTTTTCTGAAGACAGAAAAAGCGTGCCTACCTCTCTCAGTGCATCAAAATGATTTGAGCACGCCGGGCAAAACGTAAGTACACACTCCCCTTCTCCCAGGATGCAGGCATGCATAACAAATCAACACAACATATTGATATATGAACCTGGTGAAATTCACATAGTACTTTAACAACTGTTACATTAGCTGAGTTACTGTTTCCTGGAGCATTCGGTCCTGTTCTGAAATAATTACCTGGGATTACCGTCAGACTGTGGATGTATGATCAGGACGTGTCCTTATACGAATTTGTTAGTTTTGATTGACTCATTACTAAGCACTTCCCAGCACAAAACACTCTGAGGGAGCTCCTCGTTAATTCTGAAAGTTTGTATGAAAGAGAGAAACTCATCGGTGAATTGGCTTTTCATGACGATTGAGTTCAGTCATAATTTGTTTCGAGCATGAGTCCATTTGGAGAGTGGGAATGACAAATCAGTGGTTTTACAGCGCATCATCTGCTGTTGAACGACAGCGCTGCAGCGTGTGTCGCGGAGTGTCTTCAAGAAAACTCCAGAAAAATATCTGGTAAACCACGAAGCACACGGGCATCTCCCTCTCGCGCAGCTGCCAAACTGAGCAGACACCGCTGCTAAGCAGAGAGCGCACCGAACAGAGACAGCAGTTGCACTTGGCCAAATGAAGTCATTAAATAATTATACATTTACTCTGACACGATTCCCAACATTAACAGGTCCGCGACCCATACTTTAAGGCTGCTTTACAGCAACACTCACCAGTACCTTGAAGGGGGTAGTCCCTGCTGATGGTGAAGATGACAATCTTAGCGTAGGCCACAGTCTTGCTCCCGCGGTAGTCTTGCCCGGCAACAGTCCCGGATTCTGGGTGCACAGCGCCACCAGCTGGTACACAAAAGTCCCCTGGTAGCCAAACCGGTGCCCGTCGAAGGTACAGTTGAAGTCGGAAGTTTACATACACCTTAGCCAAATACATTTAAACAATTCCTGACATTTAATCCTAGTAAAAGTTCCCTGGTTTAGGTCAGTTAGGATCACCACTTTATTTTAAGAATGTGAAATGTCAGAATAAAAATATAGAGAATTATTTATTTCAGCTTTTATTTCTTTCATCACATTCCCAATGGGTCGGCAGTTTACATACACTCAATTAGTATTTAGTAGCATTGCCCTTAAATTGTTTAACTTGGGTCAAACGTTCTGGGGAGCCTTCCACAAGCTTCCCACAATAAATTGGGTGAATTTTGGCCCATTCCTCCTGACAGAGCTGGTGTAACTGAGTCAGATTTGTAACTGAGTCAGCTTTTTCAGTTCTGTCCACAAATGTTCTATAGGATTTAGGTCTGGGCTCCAATACCTTGACTTTGTTGTCCTTAAGCCATAACTTTGGAAGTATGCTTGGGGTCATTGTCCCTTTGGAAGACACATTTCCGACCAAGCTTTAACTTCCTGACTGATGTCTTGAGATGTTGCTTCAATATATCCACATAATTTTCCTTCCTCATGACGTCATCTATTTTGTGAAGTGCACCAGTCCCTCCTGCAGCAAAACACCTCCAGAACATGATGCTGCCACCCCCGAGCTTCAAGGTTGGGATGGTGTTATTTGGCTTGCAAGCCTCCCCCTTTCCCTCCAAACATAACGACGGTCATTATGGCCAAACAGCTCTATTTTTGTTTCATCAGACCAGAGGATATTTCTCCAAAAAAGTACGATCTTTGTCCCCATGTGCAGTTGCAAACCATAGTCTGGCTTTTCTATGGTGGTTTTGGAGCAGTGGCTTCTTCCTTGCTGAAGGGCCATTCAGGTTATGTCGATATAGGACTCGTTTCACTGTGGATATAGATACTTTTGTACCCGTTTCTTCCAGCCTCTTCACAAGGTCCTTTGCTATTGTTCTGGGATTGATTTGCACTTTTCGCACCAAAGTACGTCATCTCTAGGAGACAGAACTCATCTCCTTCCTGAGCGTTATGACAGCTGCGTGGTCCCATGGTGTTAATACTTGAGTACTATTATTTGTTCAGATGAAGGTGGTACCTTCAGGCGTTTGGAAATTGCTCCCAGGGATGATCCAGACTTGTGGAGTTCTACAAAAAAAATTCTGAAGTCTTGGCTGATTTCTTTTGGTTTTCCCATGATGTCAAGCAAAGAGGCACTGAGTTAGAAGGTAGGCCTTGAAATACATCCACAGGTACACCTCCAATTGACTACAATTATGTCAATTAGCCTAACAGAAGCTTCTAAAGCCATGACATACTTTTCTGGAATTTTCCAAGCTGTTTAAAGGCACCGTCAACTTAGTGTATGTAAACTTCCTACCCACTGGAATTATGATACAGTGAATTATAAGTGAAATAATCTGTCTGTAAACAATTGTTGGAAAAATGACATGTGTCATGCACAAAGTAGATGTCCTAACCAACTTGCCAAAACTATAGTTTGTTAACAAGAAATTTGTGGAGTGGTTTTAATGAAACCCAAGTGTTTGGGAACTTCTGACTTTAACTGTATGTATGTATTCATGAGTAATCAACCACACACAAATACACATTGCTCATTTGTGGGTTGTTGTCTTTGTTTAATGCATGTATAGCCTTACGGAGCTTCACGTTCGTTTTTGTTGTATATTGTTTTGTTGGCGACATTTAAAAATAAAGAAAAATGAACGCTCACCACGCTGCACCTTGGTCCGGTCATTTTCAAGACGACGTTCGTGGCAATTTAGTTATTTTTTATTTTACCTTTATTTAACCAGGTAGGCCAGTTGAGAACAAGTTCTCATTTACAACTGCGACCTGGCCAAGATATAGCAAAGCAGTGCAACAAAACAACAGAGTTACACATGGGATAAACAAACATACAGTCAATAACACAATAGAAAAGGTATATGTACAGTGTGTGCAAATGGAGTATGATTAGGGAGGAAAGGCAATAAATAGGCCATAGAGGTGAAATAATTCTAATTTAGCATTAACACTGGAGTGATAGATGTGCTGCTGATGATGATGATGATGATTATGTGCAAGTAGAGATACTGGGGTGCAAAAGAGCAACAAAAAAAGACAATATGGGGATGAGGTAGTTGGGTGTGCTATTTACAGATGGACTGTGTACAGGTACAGTGATCGGTAAGCTGCTCTGACAGCTGATGCTTAACGTTAGGGAGGGATATATAAGACTCTAGCTTCAGTGATTTTTGAAAATCATTCCAGTCATTGGCAGCAGAGAACTGGAAGGAAAGGCAGCCAAAGCAGGAGTTGGCTATGGGGATGACCAGTGAAATATACCTGCTGGAGCGCATGCTACGGGTGGGTGTTGCCATGGTGACCACTGAGTTGATATAATGCGAGGCTTTACCTAACAAAGACGTGGATCACCTGGAGCCAGTGGGTTTGGCAACGAATATGTAGCGAGGGCCAGCCAACGAGAGCATACAGGTTGCAGTGTTGGGTATTATATGGGGCTTTGGTGACGAAACGGATGGCACTGCGATCCAATTTGCTGAGTAGAGTGTTGGAGGCTATTTTTGTTAATGACATCGCCGAAGTCAAGGATCGGTAGGATAGTCACTTTTATGAGGGTATGTTTGGCAGCATGAGTAAAGGAGGCTTTGTTTGCGAAATAGGAAGCCGATTCTAGATTACATGTTGGATTGGAGATGCTTAATGTGGGTCTGGAAGGAGAGTTTACAGTCTAACCAGACACCTAGGTATTTGTAGTTGTCCACATATTCTAAGTCAGAACCGTCCAGAGTAGTGATGCTAGTCGGGCGGGCGGGTGCAGGCAGGAATCGGTTGAAGAGCATGCTTTTAGTTTTACTAGCATTTTTTAAGCAGTTGGAGGCCATGGAAGGAGTGTTGTATGGCATTGAAGCTGGTTTGGAGGTTTGTTAACACAGTGTCCAAAGAAGGGCCAGATGTATACAGAATGGTGTCGTCTGCATAGAGATGGATCAGAGAATCACCCGCAGCAAGAGCGACATCGTTGATACATACAGAGAAGAGTCGGCCAGAGAACTGAACCCTGTCGTACCCCCATAGAGACTGCCAGAGGTCCGGTCAACAGGCCCTCCGATTTGACACAATGAACTCTATCTGAGAAGTAGTTGGTGAACCAGGAGAGGCAGTCATTTGAGAAACCAAGGCTGTTGAGTCTACCGATAAGAATGCGGTGATTGACAAGAGTCGAAAGCCTTGGCCAGGTCGATGAAGACGGCTGCACAGTACTGTCTTTTATCGATGGCGGTTATATTATATCGTTTAGTACCTTGAGCGTGGCTGAAGTGCACCCATTATCAGCTCAGAAACCGGATTGCACAGCGAAGAAGATACGGTGGGATTCGAAATGGTCAGTGATCTGTTTGTTAACTTGGCTTTCAAAGACTTTAGAAAGGCAGGGCAGGATGGATATAGGTCTATAACAGTTTGGGTTTAGAGTGTCACCCCCTTTGAAGAGGGGGATGACCACGGCAGCTTTCCAATCTTTAGGGATCTCGGACGATATGAGAGGTTGAACATACTGTTAATGGGGTTGCAACAATGGAGGCGAATACTTTTAGAAAGAGAGGGTCCAGTCTGGCCCAGCTGATTTGTAGGGGTCCAGGTTTTGCAGCTCTTTCAGAACATCTGGATTTGGGTGAAGGAGAAGCTGAGGAGGCTCGGGAAAGTAGCTGCGGGGGGTACGGAACTGTTGGCCGGGGTAGGGTAGCCAGGAGGAAAGCATGGCCAGCCGTAGAGAAATGCTTATTGAAATTTCTGATTATCATGGATTTATCGGTGGTGACCGTGTTGCCTAGCCTCAGTGCAGTGGGCAGCTGGGAAGAGGTGCTCTTGTTTCACATGGACTTTACAGTGTCCCAAACATTTTGGAGTTAGAGCTTCAGGATAAAAATTTCTGTTTGAAAAAGCTAGCCTTTGCTTTCCTGACTGACTCTGTGTATTGGTTCCTGACTTCCCCGAACAGTTGCATATCGCGGGGACTATTCGATGCTATTGCAATCCGCCACAGGATGTTTTTTTGCTGGTCAAGGGCAGTCAGGTCTGGAGTGAACCAAGGGCTTTATCTGTTCTTAGTTCTACATTTTGTGAAAGGGGCATGTTTATTTAGGATGGTGAGGTGCCTGGCTCAGGGCTCAGGGCTAGCTTTGGGGCTGGGTCACTCAGTGGCAGCTAGATAGCTGTGATTATCAATGGTCCAGGGTTTACGGCAGGAATCCGGCGTTGTAGTGGAGAAAAACAGTTAAAGGCTGGCAGGTATTATCCAGGCTAAAGAACAGAGCAGTGGCTAACAATGACTAAATAGCTAGTAGCTAAGTAGCTGGATAGCCTCTGATGCAAGTTTTGGCTATAAGGTCTAAAGGAAATAGCAGATCCGTGTCACAGTGAGTGAGGCGGGTTACCGGAAAAATACATTGAAATATATACAAAAAAGACGAGAGGATGACAAACCACGTCTGCACTGCTACGCCATCTTGGATCAGTACAGCCACACTGCTCTGGACGCACACACCCCTCTGTACGAAGCCGGCATTACAAAAGCAGCCCTGCACACAGATCTGGATGTACATTTTGGAGGTGGACTCACAGGTGTGTGGATAGGCTGAGCCACAGTCATCATAGTAGCTGATCACTGGACAGATCACATCTGGGGAGAGAAATCAATTTGAGATGTATTATTCTGTAAATAAGAAAGACATCCTAGTATATGTACTCCAACGAAGGAAGTGAATGTAGTACAGGGTTGTCCATATTTCCAATCCCCTCCATGTTAACTCAGCCTAACAGTCCATATTGCTGACTACAGTAGATGACTAAGCTGGTGCAGGGACCAGAGCAGTAATGTTACCTACTGTACCTATGCTGTGGTAGCCGAAGACTTAATTTGAGACAGTGCAGACATGACGGTCAGGGCAAGCAAATGGTTCACAGACCAGGGAAGCCCCAGAGTGGCAGATCATAGAGAGCGGGCTTCTCCAGAATTGCAAGAATAGAGGCCAAGAATAAAGAAACAGGTTTAAAAAAACAAACTATACCCAGTAATTAAACATTGCCAGTTCAACCATAGCATATACTTATGTCTTTGATATGCATGATGTGCTGTTTGAGTGAGTTTTTATTTTATACTTAAACAGGGAAGTATATTGAGATCGACATTTCAAAATTTTAATAATCAGCTCTGCTTATTCCATCAATTGGCTTTTCTATAAACGTACCTAAACCTCCTCCTGTCCTGACAGCAGCCACACTGCCCTCCTGGCATGCAGGCCTGATCATTGGTCACATTGGCACCCCTCCTCCAAGCCATCTGGGCACGGCACAGACCCCGCTTCTCCAGGGCACAGCGAGGAACAGGCGTTGGCACACAGGCTGTAGTGGCTGAACTGGGGGCAATGAGCTGAGGAATACAATTTTCATGATTAATACATGCATTTGTAAATAGGACCAGATTAATGTTAAACAGATCTCCAGTGAAGACCTAGATGACTAATTAGACATTTATGGCATCTTGTTCGCCTTCATTCGTGAGAATATACATTTAGCTTAAGTTTCCGTATTCTAATTATTAAAGGGCAATCAGCAGAGTTTTATAGATTAAATGCATTGTGAGGGCCACATTTGGGCAATATGATGCCATTTTCTGTCAGAGGGGAAACTTACCACTGCCAGCATGGTTCCTCCATGGGCCCACCTTGACCCCTGCCTCCTAACACTCCACATGATAAGCCTGCAGCTGCTCACACAGCGACTGCTGGGTCTGGTTCCCTACCACACACAGGTCAGCCATGCAGTGGGAGTAGTGGGTCTGTGACTGGTCTACAGAGTGATAGGAGGAGATGGGCAGTATCTGCACCAAACTACATAAAACATTAATTCTGATGGTGAAACCCATCCTTTACCTGAACCTCTCCAAGATGGTCAGAGAACCATCTGATGACCATGTGTATTTCCCAGGATGTATTCTCACTGCCATGACGCACAGCCACCACAAACTCCTCCACAGTTTTAGAGTGCAGCTGGCAGGTACTGAGCAGCATGTTGTCACATGTCCCATGGAACTCAAATGCACAGCACACATCTCTTCTCACAAGACAACACCAGGTACTCTCCATGGTGGAAGTGGCCACAGTCCTCGGGTTGGACACTGGGGGAGCCACTGAGCATCAGGCCTGGTTCACAGAAGCAGTTCCCCAAGTGGTCTGCAGGCAGCGCCACAGTTTTGTTGAGCAAACCGTCACAGATGAGAGTAGGACCAGAGGAGTGTTAGGTGTAGCTTGTGCCTTTTGGACAGGCTCTGTCTGTGAAGGGAGAATGACGTTGTTTAGTTCTGATACAGTGAATAGGCATGAGTGATTTTGGCTCCACTGGGAAAATCTATTGTGTTACTCCCATCTAGTGGTAAAGAGGCAGCAGACACACCGGCCTGAATTATAGTAACCGTTTACTAAACAAGCACCTGCTATTTATTTTCAGCCCATCAGCCCATAATTTTCAAAACCCATCAACATCTTAGCTGGAGAATAAACTGCAATAAAAAAATCCATAAATCCAGAAATTGGGGCTCCTCCGGGCTTGAACCTCAGCACCGTCCATCTTACAGGCTTCAGCGTATTCAGCCAGCCACCTACATAGAGCAAGCTGGTGGTCTTTGTGATGACACAGAGGTCACCAATGCAGCAGTTGAAGAATCCAGCGGGGTCCACTTTGACGTGATAGTCTCGGAAAGATATGCTGACCTACAAAATCTTCCCACACACCCCTGAGCTGGAGTAGAGGGCCAGCTGCTCTGGGGAACATTTCGGACAGTTTTCAAAGCCGGGGTCCACACCATGTGTAGTCTCCATTCTTCCACAACTTCTAGAACTCTGTGGAAACCCACCCTGTAAGCCTATCAGCAGGGTCAGAGTTCTATTTGCCACACAAGCCGCAGGTGGCGTTGGAGTATTTTCCAGAGAGAATGATGGCGATATTTGCCTTTACTCTCAAGCTGATGGAGAAGCCTCAGTCTGTGTGGATGTAGATGATCAGACCAACAGCACGAGCCACTGTGGAGGGACTGAAGATGAAGTGCATGTTCTTCTGTACTCCATTCACCTGTAGGGGGAGGAAACACTGCACTCAAATGTTTCAGAATGATGACTTTAACAGACCCATTCACAGATTAGGGCTGGAATTTCTGCCTGAAGTGTCAAATCGAATATACCCCTTTTATATATAAACACACAATGACTGAAAAACAGTTTGGTCAAAGACGCCACAAATAAATCTGCCTATTGTCAGCGTGCTTTGAATAGATGTAGGCTATACGGGAAATATTTAATTTAACTATTAGCAATGTGAAAACCTACCTGTACAGTTGTATAATTGTATAATGGTAATCTCCACGATGGTGCCGTTCACCTTGACCAGTAAATCCATAGGAGAGTCTTGATGCCCGTCAGTCTGGACATGCACTTCAATTGGAGTCAGGCTATCCCTGTCCCCACACATTCCCACCAGCTGGTACCTACACAACCTGGTCAAAGTTGGACAGATGTTTGCTACTCTGCCAGCACATCTGCCAGAGGTAAGCCATGCAGCCCCTGACCCCATCCTCACTTATACCACAGCTGCCACAGGAGGACGGCACAGGACCCGGTGGGTGCATGGCATGCAGACACAGTGCTCAGCACAGTTGTCATGGGACCAGATGGGGCCATTGGCATGGTAGAGGAAGCCATTGTGTGTGCAGCCCACTGGGACACAGGAACATAGGCGTCCCCCTCTAGAACAAAGACCTGGTCACACTGGCAGGTCTACACACAAGCCAGGGAACATGGGCTGGAGCTTAGGGGGTCCTCACAGGTGGCAGTGCAGGCTGAGCGACACAGCTTATAGTGGCTGTGTACTGGAAAATTCTCTCTTCCCTGAGAGAGGGAAGAGAGAATGATGGAGGGGGGGAGAGAACTACATGAGCACAAATTGCCGCCATGACACCATCTAGACCAGAGGTTCTCAAAGTTTTTCACCTGGGCCCCCCCTTCCAACATTGGGGAACTCGCCTCTTGTAATTTAGTAGATTTAAAGCTCATTGCCTTATTCTAGAATTTATTAAATTGTAATTTTTTTCATTAATCTACACACAATACCTAATAATGATGGAGCAAAAACTGTTTAGATTTTTTTGCAAATGTGTTAAAACATTTTTTTTAAGGAAACATCAGGTTCATATACGTTTTCCGACCCTTTACTCAGTACTTTGTTGAAGCACCTTCTGCAACTATTACAGCCTCAAGGCTTCATGGGTTTGACACTACAAGCTTGGCACACCTGTATTTGGGGAGTTTCTCCCATTCTTCTCTGCAGATCCTCTCAAGCTCTGTCAGGTTGGCTGGGGAGCGTCGCTGCACAGCTATTTTCAAGTCTCTCCAGAGATGTTCGTTCAGGTTCAAGTCCGGGCTCTGGCTGGGCCTCTCAAGGACAGTCAGACACTTGTCCCAAAGCCAAGCCACTCCTGCATTGTCTATATGCTCATGGTCTTTGTCTTGTTGGAAGGTGAATTTTCGCCCCAGTCTGAGGTCCTGAGCACTCTAGAGCAGGTTTTCATCAAGAATCTCTGTACTTTGCTCCGTTCATCTTTCCCTCGATTCTGACTATTCTCTCAGTCCCTGCCACTGAAAAACATCCCCACAGCATGATACTGCCACCACCGTGCTTCACCGTAGGGATGGGGCCAGGTTTCCTCCAGATGTGACGCTAGGCATTTAGGCCAAATAGTTCAATATTGGTTTCATCAGACCAGAGAATCTTGTTTCTCATGGTCTGAGAGTCCCTTTTGTGCCTTTAGGCAAACTCCAAGCGTGCTGTCATGCGCCTTTTACTGAGGAGTGGCTTCTTTCTGCCCACTCTACCATAAAGGCCTGATTGGTGGAGTGCTGCAGAGATGGTTGTCCTTCTGGAAGGTTCTCCCATCTCCACAGTGGAACTCTGGAGCTCTGTCAGAGTGACCATCGGGGTCTAGGTCACCTCCCTGACCAAGGCCATTCTCCCCCGATTCCTCAGTTTGGCTGGGCAGCCAACTCTAGGAAGAGTTTTGGTTGTGTTTATTTATTTTATTTTTACAGGGACAGTGCACATTAATCAACGTTTCAGTAAAAGTGCCGGTTTTAGCCAGCCGGCTAATTTTCAACCGCAGTCCCTGGGCAGGTTATTAAAAACAATTACAATATAGACAATAGCAACATAGGACAAGCAAGACATAGAACAAAAAGCAGCAAGACAAAATTCATAAAAGTAACAAAGTGTTTCCACACCTCACAAGCTACAGACAACAGACAACATGGAAAGCGGCAACACACAGCTAGGGACCATGTTCACAAATCTGATGGACCTTTAGCCATGTCTTCAAACATTTTGTGAAAGTGTGATATGTGGTGCAGTTATGTGTGTCTGATGGCTGTGTATTCCAGACATGGGAAGCTCTCACAGAGAAAACGGATTTACTAAAGGTGCTTTTCCTTAAGGGAACTATACAGTCCCCTCTCATGGCGGACCTTGTGGATCTGCTGCCATATGTTTGGGTTTTATGTTTAACAAAAATACTGAGTGGAGGGGGAGCCAGGCCATTTAGGATCTTGAATACAAGACATGCATCGGTGTATTGCACAAGATATTCACAACTCAGGAGCTCATGCTTTCTGAGGATGTAACAGTGATGATGGCTATTGGGCTTCCTATCAAGCACTCTGAGAGCCTGTTTGTAGACAGACTGAATAGGTCTTAATGTTGTACAGCATGCTTGGGCCCAACTAGTCAAGCAGTATGTTAAGTGGGGGAGTATCATAGACTTGAAGTACAGTTTTGCTACCTCTGTAGTCAAACAATTTCGTATAAATCGGAAATTAGCTAGGTTGAATTTGGTTATTTGAATTACCTTTTTCACATGCTTTTTAAAAGAGAGGTTGGAATCAAGTATGATGCCAAGGTACTTAAAATCAGATACCACCTGGAGCTTCTCCCCTGACACATAGACATCTGGCTCAGTAGCATCTGTTGCCCTCTTTGTGAAGAACATGCAAACAGTTTTTTTCACATTGAGATTCAAACACGAGTTACTGAGCCACTTTGTAACCTGGACCATTACAGTAGTGAGTTCTTGTGCAGCTTGTTGTTTGCTCTTTGCAAGCACATATATCACTGTATCATCTGCATACATTTGAACTTTAGACCCAGTACAGACAGAAGGCAGATCATTAATGTACAGGCTGAACAGGAGGGGCCCCAGTATTGACCCTTGGGGCACGCCCACATCATAGCTAAGAGTGGGCCACAGCTCATTGCTCACTCTGACACACTGAGTTCTGCATTCAAGGTATGATTTCATCCATCCCAAGGCATCAGGGGAAAAGTTGAACTTGGACACTTTTGTGGTGAGAATCTCATGGTTAACAGTATCAAAAGCCTTCCTTAGGTCCAGAAACACAGCCCCAACAACGCCCCCTTTGTCCATCTTGGACTTCACATTTTCCAGAAGAAAGCAGTTGGCCGTTTCTGTGGAGTGTTTCGCTCTGAAGCCAAACTGCATGGCGTGTAATGTGAAGGGGCTGTTGTTGAGGTGGGCAATCAGTTGTTCTGCTACACACTTTTCAACAACCTTTGACACCACTAATGGGCCTGTAGTTACTCACGTCAGCAGGGTCGCCTGATTTAAAGATGGCCGTTATTATGGCTGACTTCCATACCCTCGGAAACACCCCGAGACCAATAGATGTGTTGGTGACCTTTAATGGGGCCAATGAGTAATGGGGCCAATGAGGGACTCTTTGTAGTTTTTAAGAAAAGTAGAGTCCAGCCCAAACACATATTTGGCTTTAGAGTTCTTTAGTGAGCTAATCACCTTGTTCACCTTTGACTCAGAAACCTCCCTTATGATGAAGACAGGTTGAGCATCATTTACTAACACTGAGCCCAAGAAATCAGTGGAGGGGTTCTGTGTCAGTACCCTGACAGAGTCAATAAAGTAGGAAATTGAAGGCTATTGCTATTTCAACTGCATCCTGTGTTAGATTGTTATTCACCATGATTTCTAGTCTTTTTGCAGTGTACTATGGTCTTTCCCTGTTAACTTTTTTAGATTCTCCCAGATCAGTTTAGAATTTCCCTTTGCTTCACCAATTATGTTAATAAAACGTTTGCCTTGGCCTGTCTGATTTCTTTCATCACCTTATTTCTCAACATGGTAAACCTACTTCTGTCATGCTCTAATTTGGATCTTAGGGCTATTTTTAGAGCATAATCTCGTTCTTTCATCAATTTCCAGATTTCTCCATTTAGCCAAGGAAGAGTGCTCTTTTTGCCAGGTTTGGATTTTCTTTTCTTTAGGAAACCATTTATTGTCGTCTGGATTGTGGATAGAAAAACTTGACTATCAGCTTCCACGTCTGTATAGGACAAGAGATCATTCCAGTTAATTCCCTTAATTGCATTTTCAAAATAGCTTAATTCACTCTTAGAAATCTGGATCAACTAAGAATACCTAACAGTAGAGAGGTTAAACCTGCTCTTAGACAGCTTTCTGGCTATAAGTGTCAGATTATGATCAGACAGCCCAGTAACCATATTGAATGATTTAGTCACTTTCTCTGGTTTATTACTGAACACCAAATCAATCTGTGTTTTAGAGCAACAAGTCACCCTGGTTGGCCCTTTAACTAGCTGTGTAAGGTCAAAGGTATTAGTGATCCGTTTGAGGGTTTTTCTACAAAACTTGTCTTCATAATTAATGTTAAAATCTCCCATTAAGATGACCTCTTTCCAAAAGTCACATTCCCTAAGCATGTTAATAAACTGATCAAAAAACACACTGTTGGTGGAAGGTGGCCTATACATTCCAATAAGGGTAAAAGACATTTGGGGAGACAGTGTAACGTTCAGGCCAATACATTCTAGTTCATTATCACATGACCACTCAATTTGTTTACATCGGATATGTTCTTTAATGTAAATCATCACACCTCCTCCTTTTATGGAGCCACGTCTCTGAGAGGCAGAGGAAGTCAAGGTTGGAGTCTGTGAGTAGATGTTGAATTTGATAACTTTTTGGAATGACACCACGAATGTTCAAGTCCCCCCTAGTAGTCCTTTGGGCTTAGCTCGTGGGTCCCAGATGACTCGAGAGTGATTGACGCATTGAAAAAAAGTAACATTTTCGGTGTTTTCTGATGGCTGGGTTTAGGCCGTTTAGTTTAGTTTTGATTATTGGCAGTTCAGTAGCACAATTAACAATCCCTCCCGCCTGCACTGAATGCGGGGAACTAATTAAAACAGCTTGCGTACCAGAAGCAGAGTCAGGGATCGCATATAGCGACTTGGGTATGTTTGAAGAGTCCAAATCTATCCTGGAGCCGGGTGAGTCGAGAGAAACCATGGGACCATAGCACTCACCCACTTCCACAGCGGCGAAAAGTTTGAAATATCCAATAAATGTCGTTCCACTTCATGATTGTGTCCCACTTGTTGTTGATTCTTCACAAAAAAATACAGTTTTATATCTTTATGTTTGAAGCCTGAAACGTGACAAAAGGTCGCAAAGTTCAAGGGGGCCGAATACTTTCGCAAGGCACTGTACATGTAGGTATGGTTAAAGTGACTATGCATATATGATGAACAGAGAGTAGCAGTAGCGTAAAAAGAGGGGTTGGCGGGTGGTGGGTGGAGGGACACAATGCAGATAGCCGGGTTAGCCAACGTGCGGAAGCACTGGTTGGTCGGGTCAGTTGAGGTAGTAGGTACATGAATGAATAGTTAAAGTGACTATGCAACTAAGCTAAACAGAAAGTAGCAGAAGCGTAAAAGAGGGGTTGGGGGGAGGCACACAATGCAAATAGTCCGGGTAACCATTTGGTTACCTGTTCAGGAGACTTATGGCTTGGGGCTAAAAACAGTCGAGAACCCTTTTTGTCCTAGACTTGGCACTCCGGTACCACTTGCCATGTGGTAGTAGAGAGAACAGTCTATAACTGGGGTGGCTGGGGTCTTTGACAATTTTTAGGGCCTTTCTCTGACACCGCCTGGTGTAGAGGTCCTGGATGGCATGTAGCTTTTCCCCAGTGATGTACTGGGCCATACGCACTACCCTCTGAAGTGCCTTGCGGTCGGAGGCCGGGTAATTGCCGTACCAGGCAATGATGTAACCAGTTTGGATGCTCTCGATGTTGCATGCTTTGGTGTGCGGAGATCATCGTCCTTGTTGCCATGGTTGTAACCACACACGTCAGAGCGGCTCCTGGGCAGGCTTACCAGGATGTAGTGGAACCAGTCGTATTTGAAATGGAGGCCGAAGCTGGTGTCAACGACCAAGAACAGACTGCTCTCTCTGGCCATTCACCTTCAAAGAGAGAAAAGAGACAAAGGGTCATTTCAGAGTAGAGAGTTGATGTATTTCATGTTAACATTTACTTGTGTGGAGTAATTCATATAATCAAATGTGTCAATAGGCAATGATTCATTAAAATGGCATCGGAACATGTGATTGGCAGCTCTCAAATTATGTGCAATCAACCCGAGTAAACATTACACTTCAGTCATTCCACTGAAACATAACTTATTTTTATCTTAATATAAATGACCTCCCTTCAAGGCTTTGTACAATTCTGTATTCTCAATTTTTCACCCAGTCTGGCTAAAATGCCAAACAGACATGGACTTGAACTTGACATGAATTACTATTCAAACACAGCCCATCAGTCATCCAGAGAATGACCCAGTGAACTCTCACCAAAACAATTACAGAACGGTTGACAAATAGACATGCCCAGAGGAAAATCACTGCATGTCTATAGCCTGACTGACTTTATTGCAACATTATTGAATGTAAAGTGCATGTGTGTATTTGTAAGGTACCAAACAACAGCCTATCTTGCCTCTCTGGATAACAGTGTGGTCCTTGTACAAAGTGAGCTGTAGGGCTTTAATAGATGGAAAGTGGTTCTGAGCATGGTCGTTTTGCTCCATGACCGAGAAGGGCTCTGCAGTACTGGCGTGGGTGCATTTCTGGACCAGGTTGCAGTTTCCATAGTAGTTAAACTCCAGGCCATCAAAGGTGTAGTAGTGGTGGCCTCTGAGCACCCAGCAATCAGCTTTCTGGGCCAGGTCAACAGATTAAGGGCTTGGACTGGAAAGACAGGCGACAAGAATTAGGCTCTTGAGAGAATTCACACAGATTTGATGATTACTGCAGTTGACAGTGTTCCTAATTGAATATATCAAAATTGTCCATTATTGTTGTGATTATTACAGTCTGTTCGTTTAAACTAGATGAATTATAAATGCGTCGACTTTTGGGTGGCATCAACCGTTCTGAACAGGCATTCTAATCTGCACAGAGGAAAAGACTGCGCTGTTGAAATCTTTCTAAAGTTGAGGTATATTCAACCAGCAGTGTGATAGACATTGACATGCATTCCATTAGCTTCGGAACAATTGACAGGTTAATTAATTCTGAACAAGCTTCTGATTGACAATAACAATTCCACTAGCCCCTGTAGGCTATTATTCAAGATTTGGTGTAAAGTGTGCGCAAAATAAATAAGGTCATTGCCAACTCGGAGAATGAAAGCATTGAGGAAGTATGAATCATAGGTATATTATAAATCCTTGTAAATACATCAGGCTGAATACATCCAATGTATACGGAACAAAAATATAAACGCAACATGAAACAAAGCTCATGAGGAAATCAGTCAAATTAAGTCAATTCATTAGGCCCTAATCTATGAATTTCACATAACTGGGAATACAGATATACCTTAACATTTTTTATACGGCCCTCAGGATCTCATCATGGTTTTTCTGTGCATTGAAATCGACAATCAATAAAATGCAATTGTGTTTGTTGTCCGTAGCTTATGCCTTAGTTTATACCATAACCCCAATATGGGGCACTCTGTTCACAACGTGGACATCAGCAAACCGCTCGCTCACACAACGTCATACACGTGGTCTGCGGTTGTGAGGCCGGTTGGACTGCCAAATTCTCTAAAACAACATTGGAGGTGGCTTATGATAGAGAACATTAAATTATCTGGCGACTGCTCGTGGACATTCCTGCAGCCAAAATTCCAATTGCATACTCCTAAACTTGAGACATCTGTGGCATTGTGTTATGTGACGAAACTGCACATTTTAGAGTGGTCTTTTATTGTCCCTAACACAAGGGGCACCTATGTAATGATCATGCTTTTTAATCAGCTTCTTGATAATCCATCCACCTGACAGGTATGGCATATCTTGGCAAAGGGGAAATGCTCACTAACAGGGATGTAAACAAGTGTCACAAAATGTGTGTATGGAACATTTCTGGGAACTTTTATTTCAGCTCAGGAAACATGGAACCAACACTTTACATTTTTCTTCAGTGGTACAACACCACATCTCAAAAAAAGCTAATCAGAGAAGTGGTTTAGTTCAAATAAACAACCAAGCCCTCAAAGTTTGGTAACTTTGGAGCTTCTGGGTGTGTCAGAGAATCCAGCTGACCAGCGGGGCAGTGATTACCTTTCCCAACCCAGCCCAAGGAACAGTCAAGAAGGGTGCAGCTCGACCCTTAGGGCAGAGGCAGCCTCTCAGCGCAGGGAGCCAGGGGCGGAACATGTGCACCTCAGAGCACCCATCCAACCAGGAAACCTCCCCCTTCTGCAGAAGCACAATGAGTCAGTGTGTGTTTGTTACACAACCCTCCCTCCAACTGACACCCCACAAAGGTTTTGGAATTAGTCAAGCCCTGTACACAGGTGTAGTGACTAACATACAGTTAAGACATAAATCATTGGGCTGTTTGTGACAGCCTGGGCTAAATGAAGCATGGCACATTTTGGTCTGTGGTGTAGTTGTGGCAACATGTCAGGGATTACAGCTGCATAAATTCAGGTTTGGGAATTGATGATAAATAATGTGTCATAATAAATGTGACAATGTGTCACTGACTACACCCTCAGAGTAATCAACCCAGAAAATACATATTGGACAGAAATATAAACGCAACATGTAAAGTGTTGGTCCCATGTTTCATGAGCTGAAAAAAAGATCCCAGAAATGTTCTATATGCACAAAAAGCTTGTTTCTCTCAGATTGTGAAAACATTTCATAAGCCATACACCTGACAGGTGTGGCATATTAAGAAGCTGATTAAACAGCATGAAACAGGTTCACCTTGTGCTGGGGACAATAAAAGGCCACTAAAACATGCAGTTTTGTCACAACACAATGCCACAGATGTTTGTAGAGGGAGCATGGAATTGGCATGCTGACTGCAGGAATGTCCACCAGAGCTGTTGCCAGAGAATGTGATGTTAATTTCTCTACCATAAGCTGCCTCCAACTTCGTTTCAGAAAATGTGTCAGTACGTCCAACCGGCCTCACAATCGCAGACCACATGTAACCATGCCAGCCCAGGACCTCCACATCCATCTGAGACCAGACACCCAGACAGCTGATTAAACTGAGGAGAATTTATTTCTGTAATAAAGCACTTTTGTGAGGAAAAGCTAATTCTGATTAGCTGGGCCTGGCCTAAGGCCCACTCATGGCTACGCCCCTTCCCAGTCATGTGAAATTCATAGATTAGGGCCTATTTAATTTTTTTTCAATTTAACGGTAACTCAGTAAAATCTTTGAAATTCTTGTATGTTGCGTTTATATTTTTGTTCAGTACAGTTTGGGATTGGAAACAAACCAGCTACACATAGAGTAATTTGGGAGTACAATACAATGGCCAGTCTGACTGAACCATTAAACTGTTGCTTCTGCCAGTTCCACACACACACCTCATAGTAGCATCCAGTCTGGAATCAGCCACCCTGCTCAGGCTTGACACAGTGATCATGACTGAGCACATTACCCAGCCTCACACTGGCACCCATCCACACAAGTTGAAGGACTGGTGACCGAACCAGAAGTATTGGCACAGGTTTCAGGGCAGACATTGGTACACACCTTGTAGTGAGAGTTCACTGGGCATGACATGGCTGTATGGAGGGGAAAGACATTTTGTCTTTGTAAACATACTACATGTTGAATTCAGTTTTAAGCCAGAAAGGATCTTGCATCATCCACTTACAGCATTCGTCTCCCCTCCATGGCTAGACCTTGGCTGCGGCTTCATAAAATACAAACATAGATTTTTTTTATTTTTCTACCTTTATTTAACTAGGCAAGTCAGTTAAGAACAAATTCTTATTTTCAATGACGGCCTAGGAACAGTGGGTTAACTGCCTGTTCAGGGGCAGAACGACAGATTTGTACCTAGTCAGCTCAGGGATTCGAACTTGCAACCTTTCAATTACTAGTCCAATGCTCTAAACACTAGGCTACCCTGCCGCCCCAATAATCCTTCAGGCTGCCACAGTACTTTGCCATATCCCTTCAAGACACACACAGGGGCCTTTACACAGTTGTCCAAGAAAGGTTGTGGGTCTACCGTGGCGTGGCAGTCTCTGAATAGGCCAGCAGGAGCTGAGAGGACTCCACAGAAATGCTCCAACTTGAACTCAGCCGCCAAGGTCCAGTTACACTCTGGGCAGATGACCCCAGACAGGAAAACGTCACGGACCATCTGAGTGTCATCTGTAGCAGCACTGTTGAAGTTTCAACACCACCCACATGCCTTGCCAGCGTAGGCAGGAGGAGTTAACAGCTGTATGAAGTCAGGTCCACCGTACGTGATCACTGCCCCATTGCCCATTTCCACCTGTGTTGTCAGACCAGAAAGCACAGCAATGATACTCTCCTGGTAGACCGGAAGGTTCCAGGAAGCCCTTTTCACCTTGAGACAAAGGTCAGACCTGAAACATCACATCAACGTTTAAACAGATTTATTATAGCTCAAGACGAATACTATCATTAGGATAAAGGCCGCTACTATAAAACACACCTCAACCATCCCCCTCTGCTGCGGTTCCACAGTCATTCAGTCCCTTGTACCTCAGGTGTAGCTGACCTTGCTGGATATATGCAAATGTATCTGCTCCATTCTTGGCATATGTCTGGTTTAGGAAATGGGGGCTTCTTGATATGCCCGTATGGAGATCAAAGCTATGCCCATCATAGGTCCAAGTGCCTACCTCCCACCACTTTGCACTTCCCTGAAACTGGCGCTGGATAGCAGTCACGGGGGCCATTTTGGATCCTACACTCTGTTCCACTGGAACAGGTGGTGTCAGTGCATGGTAGCTAGCCATGACCGACAAGAGAAGCAACCTGGCAGTGATCATGGGGGTAAAACACTGCCTTGATCTTGTGGCACAAACTGTCAGAGGCAGCCGCACTCAGTGTTGGGGACACACTTCCCACCACTATGGAAGAACCCAGGTTTACACGAGACGCCACACAATTGTTGGGCACAGGGATGGAGCACAGGGTGTATTCAATGTTGGCTGGACAGTACGGACCTGTATAGGACATATGAAGGTAAATTTAGCAAATCTATGGATCATGCAGAGGTTCACATCAACTGATTAGTTGAAATAGTCATCAATACAGATCAAAAGGATTTATCAACTCAAACTACTTACCACAATAATCTGAAGCCCTCCATTCATCTATGCAAGCAGTGGTGTAAATTGAGAGAATCTGACACAGGGCAGTCTGCTTGTCATTGTTGTAGCAGAGGCCGTAGACAGTTGTCAAAGGCAGCGTTTGGGGTTGACCATCCCATGGCAGTTCTGGAACACTCCCTCGGTAGTCCCTGCCTAAATAGAGAGCCTGCTCCTGATGGGGCATTGGGGAGTGTTCACAGTCGTCACATCCACACATTCAACAACGTTACTAGTTTTCCAGCGCCTCACAGCCATAGATGTCCCCGTCGTCTGTTAGATAGTCCTCTGGGTCCGCGTTGAAGTTCCCACACAGGCAATAGAGTGAGCCAGAGAAGACCCTGGGCACTTGGACAGTCAGGAGGTTCCAGTTGTATGTGACCAGGACACCAAAGTCAGAGCTCTTCACTTTACCTTGGCTCAACACTGAGGGAAGGCTCAAAATAATCCCATTCACCTGAAACAAGATTGAGAAGTAGTCAAAAGGGCATGTCCAAGACGAGGTGAAATTACAAATCTTCTGACACTGATAGTTTAGACAATGGTGCAGACAGGGAACTCTATTCAATATGTATCCAAAGCAGGCCAACTCACCACAACTACTTCATCCCAGTAATGAGAGATCTCAATAGAGTAACCATGGACCAAAATATTGACCCTTCTGGAATAAGTGTTGGTGTCGTCCTCCTCATGTTCTGCGTCGCCACACTGAAACGAGGCAGGTCTCCCGAGCTAGCGAAGTGCCTCACCAGCTGGTACGCACAGGTGCCTTGGAAGTCACACCTGTTCCCGTCAAAATGCCGATCCCCTTGAGCTGTGCACACCCTAAGCCCTTCCTTATGGTAGCCCAGCCAGAATCTTGCACACCTTGTCCTCCTGACACAGGTGACATTCTTGGAGGAAGGCTGGCAGGTGCACTGCTTCCGACACTGGCGGTCCATCCAGAACATCTCCTTGGGGAGGTAGTAGAGACCTTGATGGCTGCAGCCACACCTGCTGTCTGGGACACAATGGCTGCCACTGAGCAGATAGCCGTCCTTGCACTGGGAGGTAGCCGGCCTCTGACATATGTCAGAATAGGCCTGCATCGACCTACAGACAGCAGAAGGAGCTCCATCAGCAGCACATTGGTCAGCCTTGCAGCTGCAGACGTCCTGTTCAAGAACAACATGGACGTGGCTCTGCAGCAGCCTGAAACCGAACCCAATGCAGGTTTAGAGTTCACTTGGCCTGTACTGCACACAGGACATGAGGCGCCACAGTCCACTTTCCAGCGAAGCGCAAAGTCCACAGCCACCACAGTTCCATCAGGGGTGGCAAAGTCATTAGTTGCATTGTGGTTGTAGTTTCCACAGAGAACACACAGTGAACCAGACAGCTCCGGTGCCACTTCCAACTCAAGGTTGTGATGCAAGTCATACCGCAGCATCAGGCCAAAGTCTGTTTCCAAGACAACGCTGGAGCTGCTAGGGTTTAAAGGCAGAGAGCCGGCGGCCAGGGCTAGGGGCAGGTTCCTCTTCTGACTATTGATCTGCAAAAGCAACAAGACAGTATGGACATGTACTAGCCACAATCACGGCAAAGTGTTACTACTGACGAAGGTGCGGTAGTAAGAATCCCCTATACAGAGCAGATGTTAGACTCTGAAGCGAAGACAGGCTTTCCGTCCTTCTTTACACACAGCTTGTGAGGTCCACAGTGCATCTACTCACAGGGATGTGCAGATACAAAAACAAAGTAGTCAGTGGTTATGTTGCCTGAAGAAACCACATTTTTTATTGTATTTTCTTAAAAAGGTTGAAAAGTAAAATGACCTATAGAGCCATGAGCTCGTCTCTAGTTGTAGTACATACCTTGTTTTTCACACATGGCTAGATAGTTCATGCTAACATTAGTCAGGGGAGGGAAAACAAAGTCAGACTCCAAGTTAGAAACTGGCTTCAGGTCAACAAGGTCGTAAGTGAAGTTGTCAATGTCCTGTTAAGAGCATGTGTAACCTGTTGCGACACCTACAGACTTCAGAGAGCAAATCCCTGACAGGGATCTGGAGCTGAACACTCTCCAGCGCCTATGTGCAGGATCAGGCTATAGGACATTCCCATGTTAAAACTAAAATGAGGCTAATGACATTTCTTCAGTCTGAAAAAGCTAGTTGAGGAGAGCAGATTTTTTTATTTTATGAAACTAAATGTTGGAACATTGCATTTGCAGAAAAATGATTACTGTCCCAGCTCACACTGCTCACCTGTAAGTAAAACCTACTGTATATGTTTCACGCCAAGCTAAGAGCACTGAGCAGTGTGCAAGTACTGGAAAACAGATAACACTATCAGGGCAGGTGTCAGATTGCACCTGGCTCAGCAGCCAATGAGAGAATCCAGAGCACAGTTCCTAGTTCCTGACCTCTGTCTGGTGTGCACCTGTGCGCACATTCTCAGGAAGCTCCCATGTTGCCAAGGATCACAACAACAGTGGAACAAAACATCGCAGTGGTCTAGAATCAATTTAGCACAGCTAGAAGTGTCAACACGATTTGAGGTGAGTGATGCTTTCCAGTATAAACTTAGATCATAGCAAGAGCCTTGATAAAGATATGTCATCTGTAAGGCTAACTACATTACAATTATCCACTTTCAGCACTCTTGTATAATTTATGCGGTGGGGCTGTGAAGAAACGGCTTTAGTATTTTTTGCATGAGCAATTAAATAAAACTCTGCAATACTTATTTTGTAAGAACACAGGTCCGTGTGTTCAACCAAGACTAGTTCATGATTGACAGTCAACAAGGGGGTTATAATGCTTAAAGAGTGAGAACCACTACAGAAAAGCTTTGTTTTAATATGGACATCCCCTAAAGCATAGCCTACGGACAAAGGTGCTCTGTTAACAAGTATGTTCAATTTAAACCCTAACCTCAGTTACTGTGCTGCCAACAATCCTACATAGCTTAGTTTTAATCAACACCAATGTGAATAAGACAGAGAGGAAAGTGAGGTGACTGTCTAAACTGTAGCTTCAACACTTTACATTCTGCATGTCAAAAGCCATTATAAGCTGCCAGACAATGCACTAATCTGGCACTGCTTGTCAGATGGCTGCAAGCTTCCATTGGAGGACACATAACCACCTGATTAACAAATGGGAGAGAAGGGCCTAATTAGGAGTCTACGAAGGTGCCCCCAGCATTACCATGACATTAAATGGCACGATGCTAAGGGATAGAATATCCACTAGCCAGGGCAGGCTGGCACGATATCCAGGGAGGTCAATGTCTTCATTATCTCAAGAACTGAGACACAGGTAGCCCCACCTCACTAATAACACAAAACTATACAAATAGTTACTCAACTGTTGAGTCTTGAGTGGTTTAAGGGAGAGGCAACATAACAGTATGTTGCATATGTGAATTACATGAGATATTTCACAAGGTATTTCATGTTAGTTTACCGTGAGTGATGATTCACGCCACATATACCTGCCCTTTCCCGATTATGTGCAGTCCCATTTTAAGTCTATTCAAGTGATACCTTTAAGTAAGGTAAATAGATATAAGAATTTGTTAACTGACTTGCCTAGTTAAATAAAAAACATTTTGAATTGTTTTTATTAAATAATAAATTGATTGTTAGTCTTGTAGCGTAGGGGCCCCATCTAACAAAAACATCTCAAGTAGCTATGGTATAACTTATTAAGAGAAGGTTCACAACTCAGTATTGGCATACAGTAATTGGCCTGCATGTCAATCTAAGGCTTGAGCCAAGACCTACGACTTGCATGATCAAACAGGATGATATTTCACTTGAGTCACAATGATGGGAATGACATGGGATGGCACACCTAACAGGTAAAGGCAGCATGAGGGAACCAGGCGTAGCCTTTTGGGGGTCCACACCTCATGCCCTCTTGACATGTCCAGTCAGTAATTCAGCCATTATTATTACAAGTTTAGATAGCTGGGTAAACGAATTTACCAATTTATACATATTTTTTTTATACCTGACATGGGCTAATTCAGTGACTCAAGACAATAGGAAACTACTGATGCCCAACCAAGTTTCAAAATTGCACCTTGTGTGTTCTACTCCTCTAACACTCAACAGTAAGTTGAGACCCCGACTGAGTTCTTTAAAAAGAAACACAAAAAAACAACTCAGCCGGGCCCTAGGCGACCGCCTGCGTCACTTGTCCAGGGCCAGCCCACGAGGAAACACAGAAATAACCTGAAGGGCTCCATCAATCTACTATTTCAAGAGTTTTCCAATGACCTTGCACACAGAAGTCACATACACATTGTATGGAAATATACAACAGGCCAAGGCTTGCTAAACCATAAGAGAGATGCAGTACTTACACCTGGAACAGCAACATAAACGTAACTGTTCTGAACAAAAACAGTTGTTTAGTTGGATCAAATTAACAGAAAAACAACTGTATTTAAATGGTCGTATTTGCTGAAGAAATACGCTGCTAACCCCAAATTCACACACATGATCATCATTAAGGATAATTGAAGCATTTGCACAGGTAGCCCAATTCTGATAGTTCTTACACTAAGATCACATCAGATCTTTTCACTTTCAAAATAACAATTAGTGAGAAGAAAAAAAATCTGCCTGTCTAAACGCAGCCATGGACTGAATTGCAGTTGGTAACTGATCTACAAATAACCTTGCATTATAAATAACTAATCATTATTATTTATAGATCAGTCAGACAGTGACACTTTGCCCACAATGTATCACGTATTTGATGCTCTCGAACACCGGTAAGGTGTTGAAAGCTTTCCCTAATTAGCTCAGATTTACAGATGAGTGTGAGCTCATTGAGGGAACAACATGACCACGTGTCACACTGTAATACCTCTCTCTGTCGAAGAAGGGCTGTCAAATTGACTTCAATATTACAACCAAATGATAGCGCTTTCAATTCAGAACATTGCAAAGGAAAAAGAAACTTCCAGACAACTGCCGCGCCGCATATGTGTCTGTGTATTGTATAGGCCTAGGCTTTCAGTAACATAAGGGACTTTTTTCATGTCTTCCCTGTAAAACATCTGCACAAACATGTCAATGACGTATTTGGGGTATTTCTTTCTACTAAGCGATGTGACAAATCGCTAGTGAATTCCCTTTTTGCTTCGAACAAGTTCCCCTGAACTTGGCCCTTGCTGCATCACAGTGCATCCTGCCACCGGCGCGTGAACATCTTGCAGGTTCATTTTAGTCTCATAATAGCCTATTGTGAAACACAGCCAGTCGCACGGTGCAGAAAGTCAGTGTAGGTGAGTACCTTTTGAGTGGGTGGCAGACAGACCCAAATTTATAATTTTAAGACAACCCTATAATTTATAGACTATGACATTATAGAAGAGAGTATGGAAGTTGACAACATGAAAATGCTTTATTTAAAATATTTTGGTGTTATTGGAATATTTAGTTTAAATGATCTTGCAATGCCTCGACACAAATTGAGTAAATGTCAGCTTGTGTTCTGTTGTTGGTTGTCTGGGTCTGATATATTAATACAAACATGATCAATTAGTCTACAGTAGCCTCAAAAACCTTGGTGAAAGTTGGAGGAAAGGGTATTATGGATTTCTACCTAGGCTAAATAGGCATATTGGCATGTGTTTTGTTGTCTTGCTCTCAGTTGGAACAGAAACCATTCACCTGCAGTGTACTGTCTTTTCTTCTGCACAGCTGCCAAGCACAACGACTTTGCCTTTATAACTATCAGCCAACTAATGACTAAGATTGGGAATATTTTTTCCAACCACCAGGCAGGCTACTGAACCTAAGCATTGTTTGTGAGCTGTCCTAACTGTGTAATGATAATGAATCACAGAAAGTTTTCTCATACAAAAAGTGTCTGGATTGAAACTCTGAAGCAGTTATAAAAATGTTGCATATGTATTCTCAACCACATAGTTGAGGTGATACTAGTGTTTTGTGAAGTTTGTTTATTAGCAGTCATTAACATTGGACCTATAGGCTGCTACCTGCCTCCCTGCCCTTTATATGATGCACTCTAAATAGTTACATTAAGCTACATTTGCAATTCAAATGTAAAAACCCACAAGGAAGCAAGTTTATGGTCTGCACTTTTGACTTTAACCAGTTGTGTTGATAAGGGCTGTTGCATCAGACAGATAAGGAGCGATCACACAGTCAGGCTTTATGACTTAGCATGAAACACAGACAAGGCAGTCATTTTCTCACTTCCTGTCTTGTACACACGTGTGTATGGTGTGCCTGTGTGTGCCTGACCTAATTTTTTTTCTCAGATCGAACAATTCCGTTTTTAGAGACCTTTAGTTCTACTATACTAACTCAAAGAGTGGTGGGACCCCACATCAACATCAAATGGTTTAAACTTGGTGGGAGAAGTCTGTACACATAGCAGCCAAGGCAGAGAATTTCAAACATTTGTTTTAATCAAGTGTATTTCTGAGAGGCATGTGAGACCCAGCTGTGAAGGTCTAGATTATGGAGAGGCTCGGATGAACATGGAATACTGAAATCCTTCAGTGGGCTTGAAACCTCAGGTTTCAAGCTCACTGAAGGATTTCAAGCTCGCTGTCTAGGTCAGTGTTTACACTAGATTATTTTTCAGGCAGGATGCAAAGGCCCTTAAATCAATATACAAGTCTTCTAATAGTTTCAATTGAAATCACTTGAAAACTTCTTCTCTTAGGGAACAGAGCTAGGCTGAGGAGCCGGCCACAGCTTTACAGGTGTAGGGAAAACACTGGTCTGCTGTTGCATTAACAAAACAATGAACAGCAGCAGCATCTCTCCATCAGATGGCTGTTGAAGATGTTTTGTCTAATTGAATAGCATTAAAGTTTCCCTGAAAGAAACACAGTATAATCCTGTATAATACTGCTACGCAAGTCAGCGTGCCATAGGCCAACCACATCACATGTACATTGTGCTGTACTTCAGTAATGGTGGTAGTGGCAGTCAGCACAGTGGTAATCATCATGTCAGAATCACTTCCTTAGTCTTGTGACTGTCTCAGTTGTCTGTAGTTCCTGTTGTTGGTCGGTCAGACAGACAGACAGACAAACAGACAGACAGACAGCAACCTGTGTGCATGCTCTCAATAGCAGGTAATGTGCTCTGACTGTATTGTTTGTGTTTATGTGCGTATTTACCTGCTCCATAATTGCTATTTGTGGCCTGTTGCCATAGTGTAAGGGACATTTGTTGTTTATGGGTTCTAGAAAGAATCTATTTGCATTCAACTCACCTAGATAAACGTTTTCTGTGGAGGGGACAGTTGAGTAAACATTTCAATATGAATATTTTCTCCCTTCACTGAACAACAGAAAGCAGAGCTACCACATTTTGCAATTGAATGGCATTGAATAACAAATCATCAGGTAGCATTCACTCTGTCTCTCCTTCTCCCTTTCCCCCTCTCTTGCTCACTTGGTTTGTTCTGTCTGTTATTCTTTTGCTCTCTTTTTATATTTATGTCTGTTTGTTCTTACTGTGTTGTATGACAAAAGTTTAATCTAGCTTCTCTCTCTCTCTCTCTCTCTCTCTGTGTCTCTCTCTCTGTGTGTCTCTCTCTCTCTCTCTCTGTGTCTCTCTCTCTCTCTCTCTGTGTCTCTCTCTCTCTCTGTCTCTCTCTCTCTCTCTCTCTCTCTCTCTGTGTCTCTCTCTCTCTCTCTCTCTCTCTCTCTCTCTCTCTCTCTCTCTCTGTGTCTCTCTGTGTCTCTCTCTCTCTCTGTGTCTCTCTCTCTGTGTGTCTCTCTCTCTCTCTCTGTGTCTCTCTCTCTCCCTCTCTCTCTCTGTGTCTCTCTCTCTATGTGTGTCTCTCTCTCTCTCTCTCTCTGTCTCTCTCTCTCTCTCTGTCTCTCTCTCTCTCTCTCTCTCTCTGTGTCTCTCTCTCTCTGTGTCTCTCTCTGTGTGTCTCTCTCTCTCTGTGTCTCTCTCTGTGTGTCTCTCTCTCTCTCTCTGTGTCTCTCTCTCTCTCTGTGTCTCTCTCTGTGTCTCTCTCTCTCTCTGTGTCTCTCTCTCTCTCTGTCTCTCTCTCTCTGTGTCTCTCTCTCTCTCTGTCTTTCTCTCTGTGTCTCTCTCTCTCTCTGTGTCTCTCTGTGTCTCTCTATGTCTCTCTCTCTCTCTGTGTCTCTCTCTCCCCTAATTTCTCAGCTACCTTAACACATCAGTGAGTTTTTTCACTCACGTCAGTCATGACAGCAGTGTGTGTTCGTGAGAGACAGAGATAGTGGCATTTATTCGCCTAGCTGCCTGTATGGAAATAATGTATGTATATGTCTGTGAGCATTATTTTTATTTGTGTGTTTGTTGGATTATGTGGTAGTGTTGTTGGTGGGGAGTGTTATCATTCAGAATGAAACCCTGTAAACAAGATCAAGATGTTCTCTGGGACGGGCTTAGCCAGTGAGGTATGCTGCTCTGCTCAACATGCATGTGTGCTGGGAAAAAAACAGAAGGGAAACAAATGGCAGAAAAACAAGGCCAGTTGACAAAACACCTTTCCATGACAGACTGACCAGATGAATCCAGGTGAAAGCTATGATGCCTTTTTGATGTACCTTGTTAAATCGACATCAATCCATATAAATGAAGGGGAGGAGACAGGTTACATAAGGATTTTTAAACTTTGAGACAATTGAAACATGGATTGTGTATGTGTGCCATTCATAGGGTGAAGGGGCAAGACTTAAGATTGAACTGCTTTTGAATGGGTATGGTAGTAGGTGCCAGGCGCACCGGTTTGTGTGTCAAGAACTGCAGTGCTGCTGGGTTTTTCATACTCAACAGTTTCCTGTGTGTATCAAGAAGGGTCCACCACCCAAAGGGAAGTATTGGAGTCCACATGGGCCAGCATCCCATGCCCTGACGAATTGAGACTGTTCTGAGGGCAAGTCAATATCAGGAAGGTGTTCCTAATGTTCTGTACACTGAGTGTAGGTTGCAGAAGAAGCTTCAGCTTAGTGCTGCACTCTTGATTTAGGATGCATAGATTTATGATAGTCTATGATCTTTGTAGCTCTGTGGCTTCTGGGCAGGCCTCTTCTCTATCCATCATTGGGAGGCCACTGCTTATGATAAGGTGCAAATTGGGGCCTAGTAAAATCCTGCATGGATACCAACGCAAATTCAATCGGCATTCAAATATACAAGAATATATTACCCAATTTAGAGAAATAAAACCATCTCGCAGGAGGCGTTTTGATTCTGAGGCAATGGACTGTGTTGATAAATGTTTCCAAATTGTATCAGCTTATTATTTCACCCAAAGCATCTCTGACTAAACTAGATTGGATACAGAGGGGGATTTTATTTGGGGCTGATGCTTAGGTTGTTGAGAGATTTACTGCAGTCTTCTGTGAGGCGTGAGCAGAACGCAGCACACTGGTCTCCCTCTGAAATCAGTCGCTCTCCTGTCATCTGATTAACACCTTAAACTAACATATGTCTCCACCCATGACCTGCTTATTCAAGCCTGGTAATTAAGAAGCCCAGTCCACGCATCTCTCCCCGTCTCCCTCTGCGGCCCTCCAGGATGGTGATTTGTTTACCATGGCAGTGTGAAGACATCTGGAGCCAAGGCGAACACGTACAAATGAGATTATAGCCCATAGACTCCCGATCCTCAGGTCTTTCTCAAGCATCAAATCCCCTGTTGAACTAGTGAACTGAGATGGAGGAGACTCTCCATTCCCTCCCCCGCCACCACTATAGTCCACCTCTCCCTCTTTCTTTTTACTGACTTCCCCATAATGTTCGGGAGTCTATGGGCCATAATCTCATTTATACCTGTTGCCTTGACTCTTGATGTCCTCACACTGCCATGGTAAACAAATGTACGGCAACACTGTCCTAACTGGAAGCTCAACTGGACTTCAGTAACATATTAATGGTGTAGAGGGCAGTGAGGATAGGGGGTAGGAGGTTGGTGGAAACTCCTGGTGTACAGCCTGTCCAATGTCCCAACAATGCAGTTCACCTCCATTCACTTCCCAGAGCCCTCACATAGTAGTGTAGTCATTAGCTAAAGGAAGTAGGGTCCCTGTACACAATGGGCATCGCTGACAATGAGAGGGAGGGCAGTAGCAGCAGTATTTGCTCCAGTTCTCTAAGGGGGAATTCTCCCACCACTCTAACCCTGGTTCCCTGGTAGAGCAAAGGCTTCTGGGCCCGTGCCAGGGAGCTGTGTTATATTTGATTACCGAGGCGTCATCCGTCCAGTCGGACATAGACTAGGGAAGAGGTCATTCCCAAGCCTGGGCCCATTTTAAAAATACAGCCAATTGTACTGCGGCTGGCCAGCTGGTTGTCGAGGCTTTGTTTAGCTAGGAACAGCTGTGTTCCACATCTGTGTGTTGGAGAGACGAGCGAATAGAGGAATAGAACAGACTCTATTCTGGGCCTGCTGCCACCAGGAAGTAGTGTGAGGTTTCTCAAGAAGGCGGCAGGAAAAACTCCCACTCACAGCCAGACAAAACGAATGTGACTGTTGGGCCATCTTCCAAAGTGGAGCCGACAGAAACTTAAATATTTGTTTAGTTACAAATAACTTTTTAGTGTCTAAACGGAGGGTGACAGAGTTTAATGGCTGACACGACGTAAATTCTAATGACTAATCATGGCTGGTTAGAACAAAGCACTGTGGCCTTACTCACCATTCATACCGTTACACACACAGTACACACAATCACACAATACAAAATGTAAAAGTACACTGAGTCACACACAGTCCCACACCGTTACCCAGATGGAAGGGGAAAGTGTTGAAAAGGCAATTCATGCCAGCTGGCTGAGACTGAGTGTTTAGAGAGGGACAGGGTTATTTTCTGCTGAGCACTGGGAAACACAGTTTACATCCACCCCTACCCCTGAGACAAGATATACATCGTCCTTTAACATCAGGACAGTGTTTGTGCCACCTGTATGGAGTTGTGTCATCATGATAGTCCGTGTCGTTATTGCAGAAGATAGTGTTCCCGGTACCTGTAATTTTCCATTGACTACCTGTGGTTCTGAGGTAAACCTAAATGTTTGAGTAAACAACAGACAGCCTCAACAACAGAATATAGATGACTCTTTCACGCCATCTCACTTTCGCTTTTTCAAACTGGGAAGATTTTCATTTTTCACACATATCAATAGCAGAATATTAATGACCAGAATTTATAACTTGGTTTCTTCTCTTCTCTCCCCTCCAGCATTGGAAGATGTTGCGATTGCTGTTTCTGTGTTTGATTGTGACTCTGCAAGGAGTTGCTGGTACGTATCACATGTTCTCACCTTCCCACAATGCTCTGGCAGCAGACACTGAGACACTGACAAAGATCTAATCACACAGATCACCTTTTTATTGTTTTTATGCCTGTATGTGTTCCACACGAGAAATATACACCGTCTCTCTCCGAGTCCTATAGCTTCCAGGGATAGCAGAATATTAAGTGGGAAACTGCTTAGAAGAACCTAGGCTGATACTTAAGATAGCCTGCAAAGTTCTGTCATACTTTCCAGGTCTATGCCCAAACAGTTAGAGCTTCTAATTTAAAAAATGAATTTCTCCAGAAATAAGTCGCTCACTGTTGTCGCCTGTTATAGACCCCTCTGAGCTCCCAGCTGTGCTCTGGACTCCATATGTGAATTGATTGCCCCCCATCTATCTTCAGAGTTCATTCTGTTAGGTGACGGAAACTGGGATATGCTTAACAACCCGGCAGTCCTACAATCTTAACTAGATGCCCTCAATCTCACACAAATTATCAAGGAACCCACCAGGTACAACCCTAAATCTGTAAACATGGGCACACTCATAGATATTATCCTCACCAACTTGGCCTCCAAATACACCTCTGCTGTTTTCAATCAGGATCTCAGTGATCACTGCCTCATTGCCTGCATCCGCCATGGGTCCGTGGTCAAACGACCACCCCTACTGTCAAACGCTCCCTAAAAAAACCTCTGTGAGCAGGTCTTTCTAATCGACCTGGCCTGGGTATACTGGAAAGATATTGACCTCATCCCGTCAGTCGTTCTTTAAAAGTAATTTCCTCACCATCCTAAATAAGCATGCCCCTTTCAAAAAATGTAGAACTAAGAACAGATAAAGCCCTTGGTTCACTCCAGACTTGACTGCCCTCGACCAGCACAAAAACATCCTGTGGCGGACTGCACTAGCATCGAATAGTCACCGCGATATGCAACTTTTCAGGGAAGTCAGGAATCAAAACACGCACTCAGGCCGGCAAGCGAAGGCTAGCTTATTCAAACAGAAATTTGCATCCTGTAGCTCTAACTCCAAAAAGTTTTGGGACACTGTAAAGTCCATAGAGAACAAGAGCACCTCCTCCCAGCTGCCCACTGCACTGAGTCTAGGTAGTACTGTCACCACCAATAAATCCCCGATAATCGAGAATTTAAATAAGCATTTCTCTACGGCTGGCCATGCTTTCCTCCTGGCTACCCCTACCCCGGCCAACAGCTCCACACCCCCCGCAGCTACTTTCCCAAGCCTCCCCAGCTTCTCCTTCACCCAAACCCAGACAGCAGATGTTCTGAAAGAGCTGCAAAACCTGGACCCCTACAAATCAGCTGGGATAGACAATCTGGACCCTCTCTTTCTAAAATTATCCGCCGCCATTGTTGCAACCCCTATTACCAGTCTGTTCAACCTCTCTTTCCTTTCATCCGCGATCCCTACAGATTGGAAAGCAGCCGCGTCATCCCCTTCTTCAAAGGGGGTGACAATCTAGACCCAAACTGTTATAGACCTATATCCATCCTGCCCTGCCATTCTAAAGTCTTCGAAAGCCAAGTTAATAAACAGATCATTGACCCTTTCGAATCCCACTGTACCTTCTCTGCTGTGCAATCCGGTTTCCGAGCTAGTTACGGGTACACCTCAACAATGCTAAAGGTACTAAACGATATGATAACCGCTATCGATAAAAGACAGTACTGTAGAGCCGTCTTCATTGACCTGGCCAAGGCTTTCGACTCTGTCAATCACCACATTCTTATTCTTATCGGCAGACTCAACAGCCTTGGTTTCTCAAATGACTGCCTCGCCTGGTTCACCAACTACTTCTCAGACAGAGTTCAGTGTGTCAAATCGGAGGGCCTGTTGTCCGGACCTCTGGCATTCTCTATGGGGGTACGACAGGATTCAATTCTCGGGCCGACTCTTTTCTCTGTATATATCAATGATGTCGCTCTTGCTGCGGGTGATTCCATGATCCACCTCTACGCAGACTACACCATTCTGTATACATCTGGCCCTTCTTTGGGCACTGTGTTAACTCACCTCCAAGCGAGCTTCAATGCCATACAACACTCCTTCCGTGGCCTGCAACTGCTCTTAAACGCTAGTAAAATTAAATGCATGCTTTTCAAACGTTCGCTGCCCGCACCTGCCCACCATCACTACTCTGGGCGGTTCTGACAAATACCTAGGTGTCTGGCTAGACTGCAAACTCCCCTTCCAGACTCATATTAAACTCATATTAAACATGCTAAAATCTAGAATCGGCTTCCTTTTTCGCAACAAAACCTCCTTTACTCACTCCGCCAAACATACCCTCGTAAAACGGACTATCCTACAGATCCTCGACTTCGGCGATGCCATTTACAAAATAGCCTCCAACACTCTACTCAGCAAACTGGATGTGGTCTATCACAGTGCCATCCGTTTTGTCACCAAAGCCCCTTATACCACCCACCACTGCGACCTGTATGCTCTAGTCGGCTGGCCCTCGCTACATATTCGTCGCCAGACCCACTGGCTCCAGGTCATCTATAAGTCTATGCTAGGTAAATCTCCGCCTTATCTCAGCTCACTGGTCACGATAACAACACCCACCGGTAGCATGCGCTCCAGCAGGTATATCTCACCGGTCATCCCCAAAGCCAACACCTCTTTGGCTGCCTTTCCTTCCAGTTCTCTGCTGCCAATGACTGGAACGAATTGCAAAAATCACTGAAGCTGGAGACTTATATTTCCCTCACTAACTTTAAACATCAGCTATCTGAGCAGCTAACAGATCGCTGCAGCTGTACATAACCCATCTGTAAATAGCCCGCCCAATCTACCTACCTCATCCCCAATTTGTTTTTATTTACTTTTCTGCTCTTTTTCACACCAGTATTTCTATTTACACATCATCATCTACACATCTATCACTCCAGTGTTAATTTGCTAAATTGTAATTACTTCACTACTATGGCCTATTTATTGCCTTACCTCCTCACGCCATTTGCACACACTGTATATAGACTTTCTTTTTTTCTATTGTGTTATTGACTGTACGCTTGTTTATTCCATGTGTAACTCTGCGTTGTTGTTTTAGTCGCGCTGCTTTGCTTTATCTTGGCCAGGTCACAGTTGTAAATGAAAACTTGTTCTCAACCAGCCTACCTGGTTAAATAAAGGTGAAATATAAAAATGAAAGTATATGTTGAGGAAAGAATACATACACATTATATAAACCACAGTTCAACATAAAGAAGATATGAACCTGTGTATGCTACAGTAGTGTTTTACTATCTATCTAAAGGTATAGTTAGTTATTTCCACAAAACTCTGAAACTGGTAATATTAAGATGGCTACCTTTACCATGAGCTAAATGCCCTAGCCACAGAAGTATGGAGTTCATGAGTGAGTATATCATTGAATGGATGGCAGCTCAATCATTCTGTATATCCCACAGTAGTAGTTCATAGGAGAGTAGCTCTGCTCCAGTATAGTGCAGAGATGTAACGAATAACCTTAGTGATGTACAGTAAGAAGCTGCTGTGAGTTAATCTGGTCCCATCCTCCTGTCACGGTAGTTAAAAGAAGAGGTTCTCAATCAGAGACAACGACAGACAGCTGTCCCTGATTGAGAACCCTACCCGGCCAAAACATAGAAATACAAATAATAGAACATAGAATACCCACCCCAAATCACACCCTGGGCGTGACACCTCCCCATCTCTATTCCCATACAGCTTCCTCAGAGGAGAGTGAAGGATCAGCAGACGTAGCAGGTATGGAATACATCTTCATCTGGAAACCAAAGGGGACAAAATCTCAAGTAGCATGACATTTTCATAAATTCAGAAACATTTTCATAAATTTGACAAAAGTGATGATTATGTTTAGGAGTACCGTGATGATCCGATAATGTTCCATGAGTGAACCCTCAAATGAAGCACAGCAATATAACTACTGCTAATCTTTAAATGTAATACAAGCTACTTTATATTGATGCTGACTGGGCTTTTCCCTCTTCCTCTATTCAGAATATCCCACAGATGGAGACGATGAAGATCTATTCAAGCAAAACGGTGAGTTTAACCCTTTAACTCGCCCCCTGTTAGAAATGTGATGGGCAAGCATCCCAGTCAGCAGAGTAAGAGAGATCACACCTCTGTTACACAACCGTTCCCCTCATCATTACCCCCAGAATGGAATCAATTATCTTTGGGGAGAACCCCCCCTGTGTATCCATCAAGCAGAAGTTAGACTAGATAGACACGTAGCGACCCCCCCCCCCACCCCCCACCCTGTCAGGACACTAATCCACATTGGCATTCTCATTTCCTCTCGGCATCGCTAGCTGTCACTCTTCATCTTCCCCATGATGTTGCTTTGATATAATTACAGAGCTATTTAGTACAGGGAGGGCTGCCCCACAGGCCATATCTTCTGGAGAAGCACCTTCTCTCAGCCAGGCCAGGAGAGGAGCCGCACTGCCGAAGCCCTTCTTCCTCCCCCTCATCAGAATCCAGGAGTGAATGTTGAATGCTTAATGATTGGCTGGGAGTGAAATCGATCCAATCAGAATGATGATCTGTTAAATCTGCCAGTTCTGTTCCTCCTCTGCCACATTGATCAGACAGTGATAGAATTAGTCAGTGAGCAGATGAATGAATGTTTATTTATATGTGTCTGTACTGGTGATATCCTTCTGAATGGAAATGGAGGTCGGAGAATAATTAGGTGTGTTCTTGCCTGTTTCAGTGATCCCAAATCTCAGGAATGATTACGTGGTTATCGAACCTGAAACTAATGATATTGTGGACACAAACAAGGCAACAGGAGAAAAAGTAGGGGAAGGTGGGAAAAACTTTGTTTACAACTTGTTCTACTTTTACAGTATGTAGAATTTTAGTAACCTTATTTCTGCATGTCAGTAGGCCCATAGATACCTTCTTACTTGATGAACTGTAATTTCAATGTGCAATAAATCCATTTAAAAGTACATATTTTAGCAAATTCATACTTCTTGGTTTGTATGAACATTAGCCATGTCATGCTAAAATAATTGTGTAAATTAAGTTTGTATGTTCATTTCGTCCCAGTGTGTTGCAACCATCAACTCCTTTTGTCGTGTGTTATCTGCTCTCAGATGGATTTACTACCATTGTCATCATCGTAGCCGTGAGTGTGGTGGCACTGTCAATCGCAGTGATAGTAGGTAAGGATTAAAGGTCAAGATAAGACTGAGACAATATCAGACCAGATATACACGCTACCTGACTGGCAGACCTCTTTTCACACCTCACAACACATTACAGGGCGTGTATCTGGCACATTATTACTGATGGTTTGATCAGGGACCAGATGTAGCAACCTTTAGAAAAGTGGTTTGTTGAAGTCAGTGAGTTCGCAGGCCTACGGCTGTTAGGCCCCTGAGTCAGGCACTTGACCTGATTTACTCCACTTCCAGGGTGTCATGTAAGTTCTAATACTTAAGCAAATGTGAACTATTCTCCAGCGGCAAGGAGGAAATGGTGACCTTTTCCCTTTTGTGTTTGGTTTCAGCCATAGTGCTGGTCCGGCGCCGCATGCACAACCGACCACAAGGGTAAGGCCACACGTCTCCATTCACTCTGTTTGACTGAAAGTCTTACAATATGTTGTGCATATTTTGTCTCAGTGTAACCTAGTACCCCTAATTCCTCCACTGACACCATCTTCCTGATAAAACCATCAGGGCTGCAATTTTTGTCCATGGGGGATTCCATTGAGCAGTTATGGAAATTGAGTTAAATTAGAGTTTTTAAAGCACGTTGAACTGTAAGTCACTCTGCCTTGTCTCTCCATGTTATTCCCCTCAGAGTGTTTACTTTCCCTAAGAGGAACAGGCCTTTTAGATAATAGACATAATAGAAATCAGTGTCTCTCAGAGATGTTCCACTTAGTCCCCCGCCTGCCCGGCTGGAAGGAAGCGACAGAACCAGTCGAGTGAGTAACAGTCAGTCCATCCACCACACCGCTGGCTTGGCAGCATGCTCCACTACGGCATCATGCCAGCGTCATGTAAAACCAGACAAACTCTTGCTGAGGTTGCGAAACTCAATCAGGAGGAGCAGATCCACCCAGCCGCTGAGTCGTCGAGCCCGTCTGGACTTGTGCTGCAATTACCTGCACAGCCTGAAGCCATCCAGCCCACTCCACTGCTCTACCTCGCCCCACCCTGTCACCTGTTAACAATAACCCAGAGAGAACGGTCTGCCCTTCATGACCCCTACAGGGCAAGACCCAGCCTGCTCCCAGAGCCCAGAGCAGGAATAACACATCTATGGAAATCTGGTGTATGAAGCACATTGCACAGTGAGCAGTAAATCCCAGCTCTGTCTCTATGGTATGATGACATTATCTGACAACAACAATCAGAGCACAGAGAACAGCCTGAACCAGTTGAACAGACAGTGAGATATAGTCAGTTAGTCATTCTCCTGGGGCCTCTGAGGGAGGAAGGGGGGGGGGGGGGGGGGGGGGGGGGGTAACTGAGAGCTCTACCTGTCTCTTTCTTTCTTTCTCTTTTTCTTTCTTTCTCTGGGTCTGTCTTTGGGGTTGTGTAACTGTGCTGAGTGCTGGGCGCTGGCGTTCTGCAGAGTAATCAGTTTCCTTTGTCCCATGCTAGATGCTACGTGACCTAGCCAACGATAGAGGTTAGAGAATTTACCTAGCACGTAGCCACCTCGGCGCTATAGATCTGATGATGCAGGCTTAGAAAGAGAAAGGGGTTAAAATCCTCTGCAGGATTAACGCTTGGCTCCTAGGGCTGCAGTTAGCTCTGGCTGTGTTGTGTGTTGAGTGATAGGTGTGCTGAAAAGAGGCTTATTCACACAGCAACCCTCGGCTTGTTGGATCAACAGGGAGACTTGCCAAGGCCATAAGTCCCACCTGGGGAGGGGATGTGTGGAGGTAATGCAGTCGCCATGTCGCACGCCAAACCCCTGCAGCGCGCTATAAACCGACATGCATTTCCTGGATTCCCACAAACAAGGATTGTAGCTACCTGCTTTCCATGTGCGAACCTGAACAGGCTGTCTTATGGGAAGGATCTCAAAAATTGTAATCCCCAATTCTCCAAAACATGTAATGTTTATATGCTGTAGTCTGTACATTTCCCAAGGACATCCAATGTTTCTAAATTGATATATCCCCCATGAACTCTTAACAAGGAATTAAATATCACTGTCGTCTGTTTTTAATATTTTATAGTAGTGAATTAATAATATTTCAGATGTGTAAAGTCCCACCAGTTTTTTGGATTGGTATAGTACATTTTCCACTCTCACTCTTCTCTTCTCTCCTTTCTTTAGGATCTACTCAGTGCCTGCAGAACAGGGAATGAAAGGAACGGTCTAACCACAAGATGAGCTCCAGTCCCATTGGACACCTGCAGGGGAGGAGCTCTACAACACACTGACCTTTGACTCAGGAAGGGTACACTTTCCACCCCAGCCTGCTCTTACTGAACCACTCCCTACTGCTCTCCTCTCTGGGACCATCTGTTACTGTGTCATGGGTCCCCTCCAAAGCCAGTGTAACTTAGTTTCCTATATTTGGTCTGTTGTTCATTTTTGTGCCACATATCCCAAAGTATGTGTGTATATTTAAAAGGGCATTCTGCAGTTGCTAAATCTATTTCTGGATGTACTAATTGATTCTTCAATAATATATATGCCTAGTTCAGCTTAGTTCAACTGTCGTGCCCCATCAGAACCCAAAACATAAGCTTGTTTTATGCCAATGTTAGCAAACAAAGTATGTTTAAACAAATGCTATATAGCCTCAAAACATGGTTAAAACTATGATTTTGATATCACGGATAGTCAGTCCTTGCATCCATAGCTCATAGCCTATGAATTTGAGAATGGTTATATTTCTCAGGCCCCATCCCTCAGTTTTTTACCAAAATAGGGAGAGAACGCTTTATTGTTTCAACTACGGATTATCCCTTTATGCTTGGGACACATAGCAACATTTGGAACCAAAGTTTTGTCATTGGATTCTATTGAAAAACCCTGAAGCCAATGAATGTGACCAAATGTGACGAACTCCTTTTGTCCAATGGCATATTTTTCAAGAAAAAGTATTGCTAAAAGTCATTTGCAATTGTTCTGACAGGTTTCTCCGCTCCGACGCTAAACTAAACTGTATTCAGAGTTGATTTGGTGCATTCAGAACAGGCTTTTTTTTGCATGAGAAAAACAAGTTTAATCCACCCTAAACCAACCCAGTCCTCTCTAAATTTCCCCATTCAACTCTGTGACATATCCTGTCCTTGGCCTCTTAGTGACAACAGAAAATACAGTTGAAAGATAAAGCTCTCCCATCTTCTCAACCTCTGAAGGGGAAAAAAGGAAAATAAATGGGTGGAAAAAGCCAGTCAGGTCTGTTTGAACATTCACTTGAGGTGGAGAATTAATCAACTTTAGTGAATGATGTTTTCTTTTCAACTCCCCCCATTCTCTTTTTCTTTTTGAAACGCTTTTGTTCAAAACGTCAACCACATCACCGATTGTAAATTGCTCTCGGATGGCTGAGGAAAGTCTGATTTGAATGGTTTATAGTGCTGGAACGGGGACGGGGATGGGGACGGGGACCGGGGGATAGAGAGGATAAAATAAAGTGTGGGGGTAGGTAGGGTGGGATGTGAGTGGGGAAATACCCACCATGCCCATGTTTCATTCATACTGAGTACAGGGCCGCTCCACCATCGCTCCCTGGCTCTACTTTCATTAAAATGGAAATCAATCGTGCCCCGTGAACAAAAGCTTTAGGGCCGAGGTGCTGGCTGGCTTATTTCTTACTCTGCATTACAGAGAAAGGCAGGGGTCAGAGGAGAGGGGGAGGTGGACATTATGTGCTTCGGCATGACAGGGCTATTCATTTGTTGCGTTATCATGAGGGAACAAGGGTTGTTGTGAGTGTGTGTGAATTACACCCACGATCAAGTAGTGTTGAAATAACTGGATCTGTCTAAACAGCATGCGCACTGTCTTTCTCTACTCAACCTTACCGCTGTGATGTCATCAGCTGGGGATGGGCTTGGCTCCAGGCTGTACAGAAACACCTGTGTAATTAGCGCCTCCATCTCATTTTGTGTTATGTGGTTCACTCAATCAGAATTGTCCCAATCTGTTTAAGTTGATGAAATTCAATTAGTAGCTGGTGCTGCTAATAGTGAGAAACAGATTCTAAATGCATACGGTGTGGTATGTGTGTGTCTGCACTCTGCAGGTGTTTGTGGGGTTTGATTGAAGCATCACAAATAGCCCAGTAAGCCTTTCTTAGATGTAGTCTAGCTCTGACAGCATTTCGAAAGGAGAATAATTTGACATACATTTAAAAGAACAAAACAACTTTCACTTACCCTTTGTTTACTGACCACAGTCACATTCAAGAAAGCCTTTTTCCCTACTCAGAAATAGCATGAGAAATACCCTTCACCTGCAAAGCAGATGTTGTGGTTACGAGTCTGCGACTAGTCTCACTACAAGATGAGGTTTGCATAGAACAGTTTTTCTTGTTCACGATACAAAGAACATCTAAGAACCGTTCAAGCAAGCATGTTGAATAAGCCATGAACCAAACAAAGTGCAAAAATCCTAAAAGAATTGGTTTGACCTGTTCATTCAGCTACACTCGCACATCTCCGTGGCATTATGCTCCTTCAAAGCCACAAAGCATTGCTATTGTGAATGCATCAAAACTGATTGTCCTCCATTTATTTCTTCCAGGCCTTACGTTGAAAAGGGTATGTGTATGTGACAAATAAAATTTGATTTGATTTTGATTTGATTTGATTTAAAATGTTCAAATATTGGAAAAAAATATTGGATTTTCAAAAGAGCTCCATGGGCTTTTTCAGCTGTGCAAAAGTTTCTCTAGGCCCATTTTTCATCTAATCTTTATTTTTTTTGTCAAGAGAAAGCACTATCGAGTTCAGCCAATCCTTGACACTGTCAGACATGGCTCCCCAAGAGCCTTAACTTATTATACAAAAGTCCTTACACCACCCCCTCTCCAAAAAAACTGTTGTGCATTCTGTCTTTTGATGAAAATAGGAAAATGTATCAACCAGCAGATTTTGTTCGATGAGCTTGATGCATTTCAGGGATGATGCGTCCTCTGCACAGCAATACGTTATGCAAATGTCTTCCCAAAAATGATTTCCTTTGACAAGTAGCTTGGTGTATTATTATATTGTTATGAAATGTCCTATTGTAAACTCAATATTCAAATGATAATTTAGTATTTTAGTTAAACACACGTCTTCATCAGTACTCATAATCAATGCTGATAAACCCTGTACATTCTGTTTGCTCAGGATCATTAACTGTTTGTAACGTACAGCAGCGAAGTGTTTCGACAATGCTCTATATCTCATACATTCCTATGTCTATGAATCTGAGTGTGCTTTAGAATAACGAGACCTGCACTAAAATTGTAATCTTGCTGTTCTACTTGTACTGTAGGTTTCCACAGCCCACACATTCTCCAATCATTCAATTTGGACTAGCATTACTTATGTTCTGTATATGGCTTTTCTATATCATGGATTATGACTATTTTTACATTAAATGTGTTCTGCTATGCTTTGTCTCAACGTGAATGCTTCACGATATGCCATATGGACACAGAGCTGGTACACTATATGGCATAATCCAGAGTTTTGCTCATTTAAATTGTAAATTGTACAATGAAAAGCCACTAAGAAGCTTAAAATAACTTTCTACTAAAACATTTTGTCAGTCTGTTTTCTGAGTAAAGAACATGCTGGAACTACTGACCATCTGTTTTCTTTGTGAGTTATACAATACAGGAAAGGGAAGTGAACAGGTTTTATTTTTACATCCTGATAACTTTAGGGGTATTTTGAAGATTAACAGATAGTGGAATGTTTTTCAGGGCCATTTTATTCATGAGGCTTATTGTATGAGGCTCGGACGTTTCTGAGGTAATGATTTTAAACATTTTCATAGAAACAGCTTGGCTAGAGTTGAGCAGGCTGTTCGATAGAGGAGGTGGAAACCTGAATTCAAACATGACTCATCTTGTCATTATCCAGCCAGACTCGCAATTAATTTTAATTTCAAAGTTGAATTCGGTAATGGAAATAACATTTAACAAAGACTAACAGGAAAATAATGCCTCTATTCTTCACTTGTCAGCATGACTCATTTGTCCATGGTTTATTCTGGAGTTTTTTTCCCTTTTTTTTTTTCTCTCCACCTCTCTGTTCTGTTATAAGGACAACCATGTGGCCAGTGACACTTTGCTTCTTGAAAGTCCAATATCTTGAAAACTTGACTGTTGACATGCAAAACATTTTGGATCTGTATTAACAGTGCATTAATGAAAAAAATACCCAAATATAGTTTGAGTCGAATTTCCATTTAAAGGTAGAACAGAGAAGCTTCTCAGACACCTATGTCTGTATTGTGTCTTTGGCATGTAGTATTGGCAATTCACTACCCGGAACCAGAGGGACTGTTCGGTTAGATGAGGCTGTCAGAGGCATGATGGACCTCCATAATATCTGTGGAAATGAGACCATGAACAGGACATGTATGTGATTTATTAGAGAAAATGTCATCCACGTTGGTGACAAATCTACAGATAAAATCTACATGAAAATCTGTGAAAAGCTAGGCATGAAATTGCTGTCTCTGGGATATGAGAAAAAAAAGATCAGTACCTCTTCCAGTGCTCTTGGGGGCGCCTCTGAGCTACATAACATCTACAGTATGTATTCTGTAACATTTTGTAAGCATTTCAAAATATACATAGAAACATGATTGCCAAAGTATAATAAAACTTGCATTTAAAACTACAGGTAAGTCTTTAGAAGAGTGAGGGAGGGGTAATTTCATAATGTTGAGTGAGTCTCACTTGCCGTCTGTGGGAAAGGCACATGAAACACATCTCACGTTCTTATCTCTGAAATGAGAGATGCAGAGTTTTGTCCAACAATGTTTTCCCACACACATACACACGCACATGGCCGATAAGGTCTGTTGCATCAGTGTTGTTTCTCCATGTCCCTCTGATGAACTCTTCCGGTGTCTTGAGGCCACTCAGTAACACGTTTGTTCCCTCACTACTCTCTGGACACTTGGTACGACCTGGGAAAAAACACATGACGTCAATTAATGAAATGTCCGATTATCCAGGGTCAATTCATCTAAGGTCAGATAATCACATTTAAATGAATCAAACATTGATTATTCTAACATCAATTCATCAAACAATGAAAACAAATATTTACATAACTGTACATGGCTGACGAACCAATCGATTACAGCCAAACAATGCTTTAAGCCATTTGTCAACAATAGGATCTAAGTCAGCAGTCCATTCAGTGATTATGACTGATGTCAAGACTGACTTTAGACACTTCCTCTATACAGTGATGTATACATGTTCATAGTACTCTATCTACATAAACTCATCTAGGCACACAGATACTCACTCATGGTATAGATAGAATACAGTAGCATTCAATACCAACACAGAATGATATCCCTAAACATTGCAACCCAGCTGGTCCACTTGGCTTTTTACGTTGTCCCTTTATAGTCAGTCACTTCACTGGAACACCTCCATTACAAATACTGGTGCATGATTGGGCCTGTGTTCCACAATGAGGTCACAGCCACAAAAGCGTTGCCACAGTTGTGTCAGTTGTAGTATGTGAAGCTGAAGGTGACGTGTGTGGTTGGGTGTATACTGGATGTGTGCCTGAGTGTGTGTCACATTGATATAAGTGGCTATAGAGGACTACTCACTTCCCTGTGCCCACATGACACCTAGGCATCCGGCATACTTTATCACCTGTGTGATAGAGAACGAGAGAGAAAGAAAGAGTGAAAGACAATAAGAGGGATAGAAAGAGCTGTTTTTATGATAACAGTACAGTATTAACAGTGTGAATACGACAAAGAAAAGAGACACGGAGGGTAAATGTTTTCTACTCACAGCTAATGACCATAATACCCAGGATGAAGAGTGCTGCAGCCATAGACAGACCAACAACACGGAGGAAGTAGTAGTCTGAGCACAGACACAGTGACACATAGATGAGTCTATTACCATGTGATTGGAAACCATGTTTGGAGGCATTGTGGTATTGATAAGTGGATATTAGCTGCTTGGTTGATCATTATATTTGTGCACTTACCATAATTGAATGGTTCATCCCACCTTGCATCTGTGGTCAAAGAAAAATACAATATCACTTAGTTGAAAGACACTACTTGAATTGTGTGTTTTTAGAGCATAATAGGTGTAGCCTATATTCCTGCAACAAAGAAAGAGGTGGGAACAACAACACAATGAGATGACAACAGAGCGGTCTGGTCCAATTGATGTGTTATTGAAGCCACATCTCAACCATTACATAAGCCTGCACAGCGCAGAGGGACACACTCAGAGACTTCTTATCTCTTACATCAGCCACAATGAAGCATTAATCTGAGGACAAGTTAGAGACAGCGAGCTGAGGTGCTCTGTTTCTGTTTCACAACTCCTCCAAGGGTTTTGTTTGGGAGACGGGGAATTGTGATACTGTCAAATGTGCTGTGAGATAACAATAACAAAAAAACAAAAAAAACTCCAGATTTAAGGAAAAGTTAGGCTAGGAAAGGCCTTTGTTACCCCAGGCAACAAGAGGAGCGATGGTTCTCCGTCAGCATTTTGAGTCCTTATCTCTGTCATATGGACCTGTACATAATTACATCTCATTAAATTCCAGGTGCATTCCTTTTATGTAACTCTCACTTTTTTATAGAATTTCAGCATATTTCAATGGCACGACTCTCATAGGAAATCGGGTCAGTCTAATTACACTTTTTAAAGCGTATCAGTAGTGTCCTTGTCAAGTGCTGTAAAATCCACTGCCTGTCTATCTTAACGAGAAAGGGGAATGTAACATTTGCTAATTACAGAGCTAATTCGATTTTAAATTGCATGCACCCTTGACGTGAAAGACAGAACTGGTTATGGGAGATTCTTCATAGCAAAGCATCCATTCACTATGGCTGTGTTGCAGTGTTTTTCAGGGATTACCAATATGGGTGTTTATTTTTCTGGGAACAGGTAATTCCAATATGTCAAGGAGGTTTGTTGTTTACCTGCGGTGGTTAAGGACTTAGCCGTGGGTGTTGTTGACTTGTTTGTGTGAGCTGAGGAGAAAAGCAGAGAGGATGACATTGAGTTAGACGTGTGGCCTTGGTCTGTGGCAGAAATGTTGTAAACACACAATTTAAATTAGAAATGTAATTTTATATGAAATAATATTGTGTGACTTGCTTCAGCTCTTTAAAATGATTTATGTGGTAGTTGAAGTTTAAAAAGTTTTAATTAAGTGAAGCAGTGAAATATAGTCAAAGTTAAATATATAAAAAAATCAGGTCTGGTTACTTTGATAGACTACTATATCAACTGTATTACTGGAGTGTGTTGTGTCATGTAAAAATGCCCGCAGTGTGACACAGTTCACATTCAATGATTATTGTGAGCCAATTTGTACACTTGCGATTGGCTGTGATTGTGACATCACAGCATGAAAAAGCTCACATTTTGAGAATTCTCACTGGTCAATTGGATATCTGTGTTTCTTAGGTAGAAGAAATCGATACTAAAGTTGTGATAACTTTTTAAATATATTATTGTTTGTTTTGTGCTTCTGTCTGGGCTGACTAGTTAGCTCGCAACAGGTAACTTTAGCATCTGGGTGGAAGGTGAGAGTTAGCTGTTTATGTGTTAACATAGCGAGTTCTACATTGCCTCTTTGCCGGAGCAATTTTGATTGGTAGAAGTTATGATTTCAGATTTGCAGTGAGGGAAAAAGGTATTTGATCCCCTGCTGATTTTGTACGTTTGCCCACTGACAAAGAAATCGTCAGTCTATAATTTTAATGGTAGGTTTATTTGAACAGTGATGGACAGAATAACAACAAAAAAATCCTGAACAACGCATGTCAAAAACGTTATAAATTGATTTGCATTTTAATGAGGGAAATAAGTATTTGACCCCTCTGCAAAACATGACTTAGTACTTGGTGGCAAAACCCTTGTTGACAATCACAGAGGTCAGACGTTTCTTGTAGTTGGCCACCAGGTTTGCACACATCTCAGGAGGGATTTTGTCCCACTCCTCTTTGCAGATCTTCTCCAAGTCATTAAGGTTTCGAGGCTGACGTTTGGCAACTCGAACCTTCAGCTCCCTCCACAGATTTTCTATGGGATTAAGGTCTGGAGACTGGCTAGGCCACTCCAGGACCTTAATGTGCTTCTTCTTGAGCCACTCCTTTGTTGCCTTGGCCGTGTGTTTTGGGTCTTGTCATGCTGGAATACCCACCCACGACCCATTTTCAATGCCCTGGCTGAGGGAAGGAGGTTCTCAGCCAATATTTGACGGTACATGGCCCTGTCCATCGTCCCTTTGATGTGGTGAAGTTGTCCTGTCCCCTTAGCAGAAAAACACCCCCAAAGCATAATTTTTCCATCTCCATGTTTGACGGTGTGGATGGTGTTCTTGGGGTCATAGGCAGCATTCCTCCTCCTCCAAACACTGCGAGTTGAGTTGATGCCAAAGAGCTCCATTTTGATCTCATCTGACCACAACACTTTCACCCAGATGTCCTCTGAATCGTTCAGATGTTCAGTGGCAAACTTCAGACGTGCATGTATATGTGCTTTCTTGAGCAGGGGAACCTTGCGGGCATTGCAGGATTTCAGTCCTTCACGGCGTAGTGTGTTACCAATTGTTTTCTTGGTGACTATGGTCCCAGCTGCCTTGGGATCATTGACAAGATCATCCCGTGTAGTTCTGGGCTGATTCCTCACCGTTCTCATGATCATTGCAACTCCACGAGGTGAGATCTTGCATGGAGCCCCAGGCCGAGGGAGATTGACAGTTCTTTTGTGTTTCTTCCATTTGTGAATAATCGCACCAACTGTTGTCACCTTCTCACCAAGCTGCTTGGCGATGGTCTTGTAGCCCATTCCAGCCTTGTGTAGGTCTACAATCTTGTCCCTGACATCCTTGGAGAGCTCTTTGGTCTTGGCCATGATGGAGAGTTTGGAATCTGATTGATTGATTTCTGTGGACAGGTGTCTTTTATACAGGTAACAAAGTGAGATGAGGAGCACTGCCTTTAAGAGTGTGCTCCAAATCTCAGCTCATTACCCGTATAAAAGACATCTGGGAGCCAGAAATCTTTCTGATTGAGAGTGGGTCAAATACCTATTTCCCTCATTAAAATGCAAATCAATTTATAACATTTTTGACATGCATTGTTATTCTGTCTCTCACTGTTCAAATAAACCTACCATTAAAATTATAGACTGATCATTTCTATGTCAGTGGGCAAACGTACAAAATCAGCAGGGGATCAAATACTTTTTTCCCTCACTGTATATAGCAGAGAAATTATACTAAGATTTCATAGCCTCTAAGGTTTTGTAGAAGTTGTTGGGATAGTAGCTGACTTGTGTAAAAAGGTACATTGTTTACAGTGAATAGAATGTTGGAAGCCATGGGAGTTTTCAACAATGGGAGCTTTAGAATGTGTGGATCAGTGGATGAAGTTGTTTTAGGAGAACAGCAAGTTTAGTAGTTTAAAAAGTATAAATGTTATCAAAAAGTTGTATGAAAGAAACTTAAGATAGAATGGCATTTCTATCTTAAACGGTGTAAGAGGAGTGGTGTTCCAAATAACTATAACAAGTCAGAAATAAGTGGTATATCCTTTAAAACCTCTTACTTCTACCCCCTCCTTTTTCGAACATTCTGTTAAAAATCGCGCAACTTTTCAGCGTCCTGCTACTCATGCCAGGAATATAGTATATGCATATGATTAGTATGTGTGGATAGAAAACACTCTGAAGTTTCTAAAACTGGTTAAATCACGGCTGTGACTATAACAGATCGTGTGTTTCATTGAAAAACGCAAGAAAAATTGCTCTCTGAAAGCTAAAAATAATTTCCATAAGTCACTTTCATGGGTTGTTAAAAGGGGACAAAATTTAATATCGACCTGCATGCAATTCATACAAATTCCACACGATGTCGCCATTGTCGTCATTTTCAATTGAATTTTTTGTTGGAAAATCCAACTATCTGGATTCCGTCTCCACCAGGATCCTTTGAATGTGGACATTGGCAGCCATTGATTTGCAGACGAGGAGCTATTGAATATACATCGCCATGTAATCATTTTGATAGATTATAAACGTTTACTAATACCTAAAGTTGGATTACAAAAGGATTTCGAAGTGTTTTGTGAAAGTTTATCGTCGACTTTTTTAATTTAAAAAAATGACGCAGCGTTTAAAAACAATGTTTTTTTCTGAATGACACAGCTTCCATAGAAAGCTATTTTGGGTATATATGGACCGATTTAAACGAAAAAAAAGACCCAATAGTGATGTTTATGGGGCATATAGGAGTGCCAAGAAAGAAGCTCGTCAAAGGTAATGAATGTTTTATATTTTATTTCTGCGTTTTGTGCAGCGCCGGATAAGCAAAGTCTTTGTTTACGTCGCATTCAGGCATTTTGAGGTGTTGCATGCTCTCAGATAATAGCTTCTCATGCTTTCGCCGAAAAGCATTTTAAAAATCTGACTTGTTGGCTAGGTTCACAACGAGTGTAGCTTTAATTCAATACCCTGCTTGTGAATTTTGATCAAGGTTTGAGTTTTAACGAGTACATTTAGCATTTAGCGTAGCGCATTTGCATTTCCAGGTGCCTACTTGAGACATATGCGTCTCAAGTAGAATCAAGAAGTTAAATTGTGGCATTTAAATATTTTACTAAAGTGAATAGGTGAAATATTGTCAAAAGTACAGTCGTGGGCAAAAGTTATGAGAATGACACAAATATTAATTTCCACAAAATTAGCTGCTTCAGTGTCTTTAGATATTGTTTGTCAGATGTTACTATGGAATACTGAAGTATAATTACAAGCATTTCATAAGTGTCAAAGGCTTTTATTGACAATTACATGAAGTTGATGCAAAGAGTCAATATTTGCAGTGTTGATCCTTCTTTTTCAAGACCTCTGCAATCTGCCCTGACATGCTGTCAATTAACTTCTGGGTCATAGATGGCAGCCCATTCTTGCATAATCAATGCTTGAAGTTTGTCAGAATTTGTGGGTTTTTGTTTGTCCACTCGCCTCTTGAGGATTGACCACAAGTTCTCAATGGGATTAAGGTCTGGGGAGTTTCCTGGCCATGGACCCAAAGTATCGATGTTTTGTTTCCTGAGCCACTTAGTTATCACTTTTGCCTTATGGGAAGGTGCTCCATCATGCTGGAAAAGGCATTGTTCGTCACCAAACTGTCCCTGGATGGTTGGGAGAAGTTGCTCTCGGGGGATGTGTTGGTACCATTCCTTATTCATGGCTGTGTTCTTAGGCAACATTGTGAGTGAGCCCACTCCCTTGGCTGAGAAGCACCCCCACACATGAATGGTCTCAGGATGCTTTACTGTTGGCATGACACAGGACTGATGGTAGCGCTCACCTTGTCTTCTCCGGACAAGCTTTTTTCCGGATGCCCCAAACAATCGGAAAGGGGATTCATCAGAGAAAATGACTTTACCCCAGTCCTCAGCAGTCCAATCCCTGTACCTTTTGCAGAATATCAGTCTGTCCCTGATGTTTGTCCTGGAGAAAGTGGCTTCTTTGCTGCCCTTCTTGACACCAGGCCATCCTCCAAAAGTCTTCGCTTCACTGTGCTCACACCTGCCTGCTGCCATTCCTGAGCAAGCTCTTTACTGGTGGTGCCCCGATCCCGCAGCTGAATCAACTTTAGGAGATAGTCCTGGTGCTTGCTGGACTTTCTTGGGATCCCTGAAGCCTTCTTCACAACAATTGAACCATTCTCCTTGAAGTTCTTGATGATCCGATAAATAGTTGATTTAGGTGCAATCGGACTGGCAGTAATATTCTTGCCTGTGAAGCCCTTTTTGTGCAAAGCAATGAAGACGGCACGTGTTTCCTTGGAGGTAACCATGGTTGACAGAGGAAGAACAATGATTCCAAGCACCACCCTCCTTTTGAAGCTTCCAGTCTGTTATTCGAACTCAATCAGCATGACAGAGTGATCTCCAGCCTTGTCCTCGTCAACACTCACACCTGTGTTAATGAGATAATCACTAACATGATGTCAGCTGGTCCTTTTGTGGCAGGGCTGAAATGCAGTGGAAATTATTTTTTAGGATTCAGTTCATTTGCATGGCAAAGAGTGCCTTTGCAATTAATGGCAATTCATCTGATCACTCTTCATAACATTCTGGAGTATATGCAAATTGCCATCATAGAATCTGAGGCAGCAGACTGAAAATGTACATTTGTGTCATTCTCAAAACCTTTGGCCACGACTGTACATATTTCACCATAAATAACTACAGTCAGACTACTACACTTTTAGTCATAAGAAATTATAAAAAAGTTTAAGGCTATTATTTTGCATCTAGTGGAAGAAGTTTAGAAGTTTGTTAGTGTTGACAAATTGAGGCTGGTATAGTAGAGGCAGTGACTGTTTTATAAATAGTTGATAGTAGCCTTTAGTGGGGGACTAGGACGTCGTAAGTAACCCAGAAGTAGTAGTAGCAGTGCATTGCAGTAGTAATTCTGAAAGTTTTAGGTAGGTAGGCCATGGGTTAGCTTTAGTAAGTGGAGTCACTATTGTAGTTTGGTTAGTGAGTGTGGGAGTTGTTATAGTGGATTAGTTTAGTGGGTTGGGGTGAGCTGTGTGGCATGATCCGTTTTATGTGCTCCCCCAGTGGTATAATATGATTGGTAGAAGATAGTATGTGGAATGGAATAGTCCCTCAGCCCGTTAAAAAGTCCCTTTATTCCACCAACCCCCAAAAGGAAACAAAAAGACTTACAGTAAACAGTAACATGAAGAGGTTTTGATGACAAGGCAGTAGGTTTTGGTTCCTCTGGTCCCAGATCCAGCTCTGCCTCACATCTGTACTCCACTTCACCCTCATATCTTCTGTGGGTGAGGGTGAGGGTGGAGGACATATTCACTGGTTTCTTTGTGGAGTCATTAAACGTTTGAGTCTCTATAGTTTCATTGCCTTTGTACCACCTCACAACCAGGTTCTGTAGAGGAGCGATGTTCTGGATGTCACACTGCAGCTGGTACTCTTTCCCCTCCATCATTGGACCCGAGTTGCTCAGAGGAGAGATAGACACGCTGTCTGGAGTCTCTAGAGACAAAAGAGTTACACATAGTGAAATATAATTGATTTTACTGACAAAACTCACAAATACAAGAAAAAGAAAAACAACTTACTGTAGAGAATGACAGGGAGAATCTCAGTACACTGACTTCCATTTTGTGGATTGATGTAGCATTTAGGTTCTATTGTCCAGTCCATGAGGCTTTCCACAGTCCAGGTGACAAAGTTGACATTTCCTTGCAAACCTATACCTCCGAACGTGACCTCCCACCCCATCCCCTCGGGGTCTGTGGATGTGGTGCAGTTGACTGAGACGGAGTCTCCATATCTCACCACTACTCTGGGAGGGTTGAGCTCAACAGGACAGGAGGCATGTGTAGTCGCACCTACAGTTCAGAGCATGACAGAGACCATAATCATATCATTTACTTTTTCAAGCAGACTTATTTTTTGTTTAAAGCTATATCCCAAGTATAGGTCTAGAATACAGAACAAATTAAAAATAGGTTACATTAATTGCCTTTTAAGGATAGGCAGTTTCTAATCAGTAACGTTAAAGCAGCAAAATGCAACTTTTTGGGCGACCTGACCAAATTCACATAGATATGTGAGTTATACTGTAGGTCTGTCATTCTTCATTGAAAGCAGGTCTAAGAAGTGGTAGATCAGTTCTGTGTGCGCTATTTCTATGGTTCCGGTTTTCAAGTTTAGTTTTTGCATCTTTTACTTTCAGTTTTGTACACCAGCTTCAAACAACTGACAATACAAGATTTGTGGCTGTGGAAAATATATTTCACATCGGTTTAGATGGTTAAATGATTCTCTACAGTATACAGTGCATTCGGGACGTATTCAGACCCCCTTTTTCCACATTTTGTTACGTTACAGCCTTATTCTAAAATTGATTAAATTGTCTTTTTCCCTCGTCAATCCACACACATTAACCCATAACGACAAAGTAAAACAGTTTTTTAGAAATGTTTGCTAATTTATGAAAATATAAAACTGAAATATCACATTTACATAATTATTCAGACCCTTTACTCAGTACTTTGTTGAAGCATTTAGCCGCGATTACAGCATTGAGCCTTCTTGGTTATGACACTACAAGCTTGGTACACATATATTTGGGGATTTTCTCTCATTCTTCTCTACAGATCCTCTCAAGCTCTGTCAGGCTGGATAAGGAGCATTGCTGCACAGCTATTGTCAGGTCTCTCCAGATATGTTCAATCGGGTTCAAGACCGGGCTCTGGCTGGGCCACTCAAAGACATTCAGAGACTTGTCCCAAAGCCACTCCTGTGTTGTCTTGGCTGTGTGCTAAGGGTCGTTGTCCTGTTAGAAGGTGAACCTACGCCACGGTCTGAGGTCCTCAGTATTCTGGAGTATGTTTTCATGAAGGAGCTCTCTGTACTTTGCTCCGTTCATCTTTGCCTCAATCCTGACTAGTCTCCCAGTCCCAGCTAATGAAAAACATCCCCACAGCATGATGCTGCCACCACCATGCTTCACCGTAGGGATGGGGCCAGGTTTCCTCCAGACATGATGCTTGGTATTCAGGCCAAAGAGTTCTCACATGGTTTCATCAAACCAGGAGAATCTTGTTTCTCATGGTCTGAGAGCCTTTAGGTGCCTTTTGGCAAACTCCAAGCAGGCTGTCATGCGTCTTTTACTGAGGAGAGGCTTTCGTCTGGCCACTCTACCATAAAGGCCTGATTGGTGTAGTGCTGCAGAGATGGTTGTCCTTCTGGAAGGTTTTCCCATCTCCACAGTGGAACTCTGGAGCTCTTTCACAGTGACCATCGGGTTCTTGGTCACCTCCCTGACCAAGGCCCTTCTCCCCCTATTACTCAGTTTGGCCAGGCGGCCAGCTCTAGGAAGAGTCTTCGTGGTTCCAAACTTCTTCCATTTAAGAATGATGGAGGCCTCTGTGTTCTTAGGGACGTTCAATGCTGTAGAAATGTTATTGGCATACTTCCCCAGATCTGTGCCTCGACACAACCCTGTCTCGGAGCTCTACGGGCAATTCCTTCGACCTCATGGCTTCGTTTTTGCTTTGACATGCACTGCCAACTGTGAGAACTTATATAGACAGGTGTGTGCCTTTCCAAATCATGTCAAATCAATTGAATGTACCACAGATGGACTCCAAGTTGTAGAAACATCTCAAGGGTGATCAATGGAAACAGGATGCACCTGAGCTCAATTTCAAATCTCATAGAAAAGTGTCTGAATACTTATGTAAATAAGTCATTTCCATTTTATTTTACACATTTGCAAACATTTCTAAAAACCTGTTTTTGCTTTGTCCTCATGTGGTATTGTGTGTAGATTGCTGAGGATTTTTTTTTATTGGATCAATTTTAAAGTAAGGCTGTAATGTAACAAAATGTGGAAAAAGTCAAGGTGTGTGAATACTTTCAGAAGGCATTGTAATGTTGACTATTAGAATATCAACACATAGCCTACTCTTTTTTTATTAACTGAATTTACTTAACAGAGGAGAAGGACAGGAAACCCAAGACTCTAATATTTGTGTAAACTGTTCAGAATTGTCTTCTGTGGGTGTCACCAAGTAGGCTGATACCCTATATCATGAGTGCACAATCCCTAGGTTAGACATTACAGTGCACTATGAATGTTCAATACGCACAATAAGCTGTCTGGTTAGGTAATTTGTCAAATTAACAAATTATTGTATTTTGTTAAATTTAAAACAACATTCCAACCTTTTTTTGCCTTATCTAGTCCAAATATGGCATGATTCCACTATTTGTATCAGTTTGCATCAGTTTCAATACAGGACTTTTATTTTGAAGGCGAACTGATGATTCTACTATTGTGGCTAATTGTTATTGTGGCTCAGTTCACATAAGTACGTGGGGTCGCTATTGTAGTTTGGCTTGTGTCAGTGGGGCTTCTCATAATGGGTTAGTTTAGTGGGTTGGGTTAAGCTGTGTGGCATAATCAGTTTTATTTGCTCCCACAGTGCTATAATTTCATTGGTAATTTCTGTTCTGATTTCAGATTTGAAAAGCAGAGAACTAGAAGATTTCATATGCTCTACGTTTTTGTCCAAGTTGTTGGGAAAGTGGGCAAAAATGTAGTTCTGAAAAGTTGGGAGAAAGTTGTCAAAGTTGTTACTGAAACAGCTGTATCGTTTGACTGGTAGAATATATTCTATTCTGATTTCACATTTGTATATCAGAGAAGTAGACTAAGATATCATACTCTTTACGTTTTTGTCTAACTTGGGAAAATGGTCAAAATGGCAGTATTTTCAAAAGTTTGAGAGGAAAAGTACTTGATGCTTTTACTAAAACAGCTTCATTGTTTGATTGGTAGAAGATATTTATGTTCTGATATCAGATTTGAATTGCAGAAAAGTAGAATAATATGTCATACCATCTACGTTTGTGTCTTATTTGCTGGGAAAGTGGTCAAAATTTTAGTTGTTTGTAAAAATTGAGAGGAAAAGGAAGTTGATTTGATAACAAACAGATATATCGTTTGATTGGTAGAAGATATTTCTGTTCTGATATCAGATCTAAATAGGAGAGAAGTAGATTAAGATTTTGTTTTGTCTAGCTTGTTGAGAAAGTGGTCAAAGTAGCTGATTTGTGTCAAAAGTCACATTGTTTACAGTGAATAGAATGTTGGAAGTCACAGCTTCAGAATGGGAGTTTTTAAAGAGTCACTGCCTTTAAAAATCCCTTTGAAAATGACCTTTGTGGTATCGATATGAGTCAGAAACAGTTATTCTAGTGTCAAATAGACTACAAAGTGTAAATAGGATAATTTTGGTCATAAAGTCAGTCTCGTCTGCGACAGAGTTTGGAACATCCGTGCGTTACAACGGGTAAAAATTAAAGTTGGGTTTTGAGTTGATGATGTCCATTTGCCCACTAACATAGTGGGAACAGCTGTGGTGATTGCTCTCCATTCAATATAATAGACAGTGAGAAACACCTTAGTTAGATGTAAAATTGCTAACTAAAACATCCTTGGCAAAAACTTCAAATTTATTACAGATTTCTTCAGTTATCTTAGATTCATTCAATAGGCTTCCATAGTCTATAGTGTCTCATGGGGGACAAAAATAATTAACCACACACGAAATCGGTGAGGAAACACCGGCAAAACTGAAATCTCGTTTTTCAAATGAGTAACAGAAAAACACACTTGCCAATCGGCGTGTTCAGTGGCTCTTTAACAATGGGAGCTTTCAAAAAGTTGTATACATTCACACTGGTCCTGACCAGCCGGCACGTTTTAAAGGTTGAATGGCGTTTCTATCTTAAACGGTGTAAGAGGAGTAGTGTTCCAAATAATAAGTACAAATTCTTCTGTCGCAAGTTCCATTAATGAAATAGTCAGAAATAAGTAATACATTACTAAAAGTGTGATTTCTTTCGCAAGTCACAGTAACTCCTCAAAATGATTGCAGTAACTGAACCAAAGCTAGTTTAAGGAGGAGGACAAAGTAATTACAAACATTGGTGAGCTAGCTGCTCATGGTATACGGCCACTGATTTCCATTCATCCTGCCGGTGAAAAAGATTAAAAAGAAGGTCCTATTATTAAGAGTGAAGTCCTTGAGATTAACGGTGAGTTGTGGCAGGTGGAAAGATACAGAGAAATAGGAAATAGCCCCATGTGACATCACCTAGAAATGACAAAGAGTCACTTCCACCAGTCGATTGGGGTGTGTGGTGGTAGGGCTCTGAGCAAGGGACCCTGTTGACAGAAAACTAATGGCTTTTCAACTATTACACAAACCAAGCAGTTGGGTGAAACCTAAACAACACATTACAAGACAGTCCGAAGCACAAAACATGGCTACTGCTGAAATTATTCTCCACAACAATTGAGTAATGTATTCCTAGCAGCAGCCAGGGTTGAGAATGTGTCCACACACAGCCAGGGGGAGGGAGGGACAAAGGGAGGGAGTTACTCAACTAACAACAAACGTTCCCACAACTTTAGAGAACATTCCCTTAAGAGTGTCATTAGGCCATTTGAAGTAATGTTTTCATAGGACTGTTCTGGTGATGTGCAAGGAATGTTTCCAAGAAACAATTGCCTTATTGTCAAATATAACTTACCCAGAATGGGGTTACCATGTTCTCAGAATTAAAGATATCAATGTTCTAGACACGTTTCATGGTATGGTTGCAAGAACATTCATGTGTCCAGTTTTCTGTGTTATGAGACTATTCCATCAACGTCCCACCAAACATGGTTGCCATGTTCTCAGAACATAAGATATTGTTCAAGACACTTTTCATGGGAACGTTGCTGGAACATTTCTGTGTATCAGTTGTCAGGATCTCGCCTGATGGTCCCAAATAAATGTTCCACCCCCCTAAAAAGTTTAATTACACATGTTAATGTTGCAGTCAATCAAGGGCCTAAATGGGGAACCACTGATAGCTCTTTGTCTGTTGTGAACGTTAGGGATACTCACACACACAGTGCATTTAACATAGTGCTTTTAACTTACACGTTTTACACTCTTTAAAATAGATGATTACATTGTGCATTTACACAATAATTATTCGACATGGGATTTGAACTCACAACCTCTTGGTTCATGGTACTGTGATCTCAATGATTTGATTGACTTATTTCAGTATTTTAAGAGCTTTTTCTATAGTTGTTTAATGTTGTTGGGGCATGTTAAGCTGTTTAAATGATATTCCTGAATTACTATGATCAATGATATAGACTTTTGTACTTTTATCAGAGCTGAGATTTACTCCAAAGTGCACTCAACTTATTGCGTACACCTATTGAGCTGTTTCATCTACATGAGTGCCAAAGGAGGAGGGGTTAAGGTTTCTTCTGGACAGAGCCTAACTATACTGTACCAAAAGTAAATCATAGGAACTCAGTTGGGGTCTCAACTTACTATTGAGAATTAAAAATAGTAGTATACACAAGGTGCAATTTTGGTTTTGTGTAAGCAGTTTTTCTCTTGTTATGTCAGTCACTGACAGTCACTAAATGATCCCATGTCAGCATATATGTTTTGTTAAATCTAGCGGCCAGCTGTCTAAACTTGTAGTAATCATTGATTTTGTTTTATTTTATTTTATTTTATTTATTTATTTCACCTTTATTTAACCAGGTAGGCTAGTTGAGAACAAGTTCTCATTTGCAACTGCGACCTGGCCAAGATAAGGCATAGCAGTGTGAACAGACAACACAGAGTTACACATGGAGTAAACAATTAACAAGTCAATAACACAGTAGAAAAAAGGGGAGTCTATATATACATTGTGTGCAAAAGGCATGAGAAGGTAGGCAAATAATTACAATTATGCAGATTAACACTGGAGTGATAAATGATCAGATGGTTATGTACAGGTAGAGATATTGGTGTGCAAAAGAGCAGAAAAATAAAAATAAATAAATAAAAACAGTATGGGGATGAGGTAGGTGAAAATGGGTGGGCTATTTACCAATAGACTATGTACAGCTGCAGCGATCGGTTAGCTGCTCAGATAGCAGATGTTTGAAGTTGGTGAGGGAGATAAAAGTCTCCAACTTCAGCGATTTTTGCAATTCGTTCCAGTCATAGGCAGCAGAGAACTGGAACGAAAGGCGGCCAAATGAGGTGTTGGCTTTAGGGATGATCAGTGAGATACACCTGCTGGAGCGCGTGCTACGGATGGGTGTTGCCATCGTAACCAGTGAACTGAGATAAGGCGGAGCTTTACCTAGCATGGACTTGTAGATGACCTGGAGCCAGTGGGTCTGGCGACGAATATGTAGCGAGGGCCAGCCGACTAGAGCATACAAGTCGCAGTGGTGGGTGGTATAAGGTGCTTTAGTGACAAAACGGATGGCACTGTGATAAACTGCATCCAGTTTGCTGAGTAGAGTGTTGGAAGCAATTTTGTAGATGACGTCGCCGAAGTCGAGGATCGGTAGGATAGTCAGTTTTACTAGGGTAAGTTTGGCGGCGTGAGTGAAGGAGGCTTTGTTGCGGAATAGAAAGCCGACTCTTGATTTGATTTTCGATTGGAGATGTTTGATATGGGTCTGGAAGGAGAGTTTAGAGTCTAGCCAGACACCTAGGTACTTATAGATGTCCACATATTCAAGGTCGGAACCATCCAGGGTGGTGATGCTGGTCAGGCGTGCGGGTGCAGGCAGCGAACGGTTGAAAAGCATGCATTTGGTTTTACTAGCGTTTAAGAGCAGTTGGAGGCCACGGAAGGAGTGCTGTATGGCATTGAAGCTCGTTTGGAGGTTAGATAGCACAGTGTCCAAGGACGGGCCGGAAGTATATAGAATGGTGTCGTCTGCGTAGAGGTGGATCAGGGAATCGCCCGCAGCATGAGAAACATCATTGATATATACAGAGAAAAGAGTCGGCCCGAGAATTGAACCCTGTGGCACCCCCATAGAGACTGCCAGAGGACCGGACAGCATGCCCTCCGATTTGACACACTGAACTCTGTCTGCAAAGTAATTGGTAAACCAGGCAAGGCAGTCATCCGAAAAACCGAGGCTACTGAGTCTGCCGATAAGAATACGGTGATTGACAGAGTCGAAAGCCTTGGCAAGGTCTATGAAGACGGCTGCACAGTACTGTCTTTTATCGATGGCGGTTATGATATCGTTTAGTACCTTGAGCGTGGCTGAGGTACACCCGTGACCGGCTCGGAAACCAGATTGCACAGCGGAGAAGGTACGGTGGGATTCAAGATGGTCAGTGACCTGTTTGTTGACTTGGCTTTCGAAGACCTTAGATAGGCAGGGCAGGATGGATATAGGTCTGTAACAGTTTGGGTCCAGGGTGTCGCCCCCTTTGAAGAGGGGGATGACTGCGGCAGCTTTCCAATCCTTGGGGATCTCAGACGATATGAAAGAGAGGTTGAACAGGCTGGTAATAGGGGTTGCGACAATGGCGGCGGATAGTTTCAGGAATAGAGGGTCCAGATTGTCCAGCCCAGCTGATTTGTACGGGTCCAGGTTTTGCAGCTCTTTCAGGACATCTGCTATCTGGATTTGGGTAAAGGAGAACCTGGAGAGGCTTGGGCGAGTAGCTGCGGGGGGGGGGGGGGGGGCTGTTGTCCGAGGTTGGAGTATCCAGGCGGAAGGCATGGCCAGCCGTTGAGAAATGCTTGTTGAAGTTTTCGATAATCATGGATTTATCGGTGGTGACCATGTTACCTAGTCTCAGTGCAGTGGGCAGCTGGGAGGAGGTGCTCTTGTTCTCCATGGACTTCACAGTGTCCCAGAACTTTTTGGAGTTGGAGCTACAGGATGCAAACTTCTGCCTGAAGAAGTTGGCTTTAGCTTTCCTGACTGACTGTGTGTATTGGTTCCTGACTTCCCTGAACAGTTGCATATTGCGGGGACTATTCGATGTTAGCGCAGTCCGCCACAGGATGTTTTTGTGCTGGTCGAGGGCAGTCAGGTCTGGAGTGAACCAGGGGCTATATCTGTTCTTAGTTCTGCATTTTTTGAACGGAGCATGCTTATCTAAAATGGTGAGGAAGTTACTCTTAAAGAAAGACCAGGCATCCTCAACTGACGGGATGAGGTCAATGTCCTTCCAGGATACCCGGGCCAGGTCGATTAGAAAGGCCTGCTCACAGAAGTGTTTTAGGGAGCGTTTGACAGTGATGAGGGGTGGTCGTTTGAATGCGGCTCCGTAGCGGATACAGGCAATGAGGCAGTGATCGCTGAGATCCTGGTTGTAGACAGCGGAGGTGTATTTGGAGGGCCAGTTGGTCAGGATGACGTCAATGAGGGTGCCCTTGTTTACAGAGTTAGGGTTGTACCTGGTGGGTTCCTTGATGATTTGAGTGAGATTGAGGGCATCTAGCTTAGATTGTAGGACTGCCGGGGTGTTAAGCATATCCCAGTTTAGGTCACCTAACAGAACAAACTCTGAAGCTAGATGGGGGGCGATCAATTCACAAATGGTGTCCAGGGCACAGCTGGGAGCTGAGGGGGGTCGGTTAGTCGACTCTCACTCAAATACACTAGAAGTCCAAAAGTAAAATATCTAATTCCAAAATCATGGGCATTAATATGGAGTTGGTTTCCCCTTTGCTGCTATAACAGCCTCCACTCTTCTGGGTAGGCATTCCACTAGATGTTGGAATATTGTTGAGGGGACTGGCTTCCATTCAGCCAGAGCATTAGTGAGGTTGGTCACTGATGTTGGGTGATTAGGCCTGGCATGAGTCAGCATTCCAATTCATCCCAAAGGTGTTCGATGGGGTTGAGGTCAGGGCTCTGTGCGGGCCAGTCAAGTTCTTCCACACCGATCTCGACAAACCATTTCTGTATGGACCTCGGTTTATATATGTGGGCATTGTCATGCTTAAACAGGAAAGGGTCTTTCCCAAACTGTTGCCACAAAGTTGCAAGCACAGAATCATCTAGAATGTCATTGTATGCTGCAGAGTTAGGATTTCCCTTCACAGGAACTAAGGGGCCTAGCCCAAACCGTGAAAAACATCCACAGACCATTATTTCTCCTCCACCAAAATTTACAGTTGGCACAATGCATTGGGGCAGGTAGCGTTCTCCTGGCATCCGCCAAACCCAGATTTGTCTGTCGGACAGTCAGATGATGAAGCGGGATTCATCACTCTAGAGAAAGTGTTTCCACTTCTCCAGATGGCTGCAAGCTTTACACCACTCCAGCTGAAGCTTGGCATTGCGCATGGTGATCTTAGGCTTGTGTGCGGCTGCTCCGCCATGGAAACCCATTTCATGAAGCTCCAGATGAACAGTTCTTGTGCTGACGTTGCTTCCAGAGGCAGTTTGGAACTCGGTAGCGAGTGTTGCAACAGAGAACAGGATATTTTTACACGCTACGTGCTTCAGCACTTGGTGGTCCCGTTCTGTGAGTTTGTGTGGCCTACCACTTCGCGACTGAGCCGTTGTTGTGCATATATGTTTCCACTTCACAATAACAGCACTTACAGTTGACTGGGGCAGTTCTAGCAGGGCAGAAATTTGACGAACTGACTTGTTGGAAAGGTGGCATCCTATGACGGTGCCATGTTGAACGTCACTGAGCTCTTCAGTTAGGCCATTCAACTGCCATTGTTTGTCTATGGAGATTGCATGGCGGTGTGCTCGATTTTACACACTTGCAGGCAACGGGTTTGGCTGAAATAACCAAATGTGTTCATTTGAAGAGGATCTACATACTTTGTGTATATAGTCTATGTCAAAGTGTGTCAAATATTTAAGTTTACAAGTATCACTTGCGAACAGACAAGGAGCTATCAGTGGTTCACCAATCAGGGCCTTGATTGGCTCGGTAACAAGGCGTGATGTGTAATGTTCTGGGTATGTTCTGTTTGACATTAAGGGAACGTTCTCCTTACTGTATCGCCAAAACATGCTGAAAAGGTTCTCAGAAGGTTTTTTCCCACAAAGATAGAACGTTACCCTAAATTACGGAAAACTGGACACTCAAACATTAAAGGAACATTAAGGGTAACATCATAAAAACATTATCTCTCCCTAGAATTGTTAGCTGGGTAGATAGATTGGTGTGAATGAAGTGCAGCGTTGTTATGAAGGGGCTGCTCTGGCCAACACAGATGTGGATTTTCCTGGCCCTGAGAGACGGGAGAAGCAGGCCTTTGTACACACTCTGCTCCCCATCAATACCTTCCAATTAACCACTCTGTGATGAATCACTACAAGCTCACTATGGGCCCACTGGTTTCCCACAAGCAAATGTGATTAGAACTTCATCTATTTTCTATTAGGGAAATCGGTTCTGTTGCTGAATCCCTGTGAGGTCATTTTAGATATTTACAATGTGGTTCAGAGGAGAGATGTCACTGAAAAAATTGTGGCTCGCGACTGTTTAGACCCCTAGGGGTCCGCGGAAGTGCTGCAGGTGGTCCGCAAAAATATATGGCAAAAATGTATAGGTTTTTATGAATGTCACTAGCAACAACAGACTGAACAATTTTTTAAATACATACCTACTTTAGAAAAGAGGGGAATATATTATTTTTTAATGATGTCTTTATTTCTCAACTCCTAATATTGAGCAAATTAAACTCATTGGAGCTCATTACACTCCCTGGAGTATCTGACATAGGCTTTAAAAAAACTCCAGAGAGTACCAGTCGCGGTGAATGACGTTAGCTGCTGGCAAGCTTTCTTGACTTGGACAAACATTTCTGTCATCAAATTGCTAACCTTTGTTTAACCAGCTAAACAGCTGCTACCAACATGTACTGTATGTGGAGTAGGGCTGGCACATCTGTTGTATAATAAACATCACAATTATTGTTAGACATTTATTTTAGGAGAAGGGAGAGATTGAACTTTATATTCAAGTACATATTGCTCACCCAATAGCAGTTTTCATTTTTACATGGAGAGGGTGAAGTTAGTAATCATTTTACGAGCAGAACGGCACAGTTGGGAGGAGAAGCTTGGTTTCCAAAAGTTCGAGGTGGTCAAAACCATTTGTTTTTGAGACAATTATGAACTGTGGCCATTTGATTTGATTATTACATTTAATTGTTACCCAAAATTCTATAATCGTCACAGCTCTAGCTTGGAGTTACCTTTCTAACTAATAGGCTATGATAGAGTTTACACTTTTTCCAATTATAATGTGTGGGGGTCAAAATAATGAAAACCTATCTACCAAATGTATTCATTTTGAAATGTTGATTACTTGTCCTTCTCACCGGATGATAAGACAAAACATCTGAAGAAAAAAAACATGTTTTTCTAACATATAATGGGGCTCCCTGGGAAAGGAAAGGTGCAGACCCCTGGTTTAGACATTTTAGTTTGAGATGAGAAAGGGAGTGTGTATACAGTATGTTTATAAATGAGAACAGTGTGTGTGACCGTGGGTGCACGCATGTGTATGTGTGAGAGATAAATAAATTGTTATTTTTGATGACTTACCTGGTAGTGTGAGAAACAGACATATTGCCATCCAGCTCAGCTGAATCTGAAAGACAGAGCACGTGAAGAAGTGAGAGATAGATGTGAGAGATTCATTGTGGTACAGAGTTTCAGCAGGGTCTGTAATTAATACAGCATTAAGCTGACTACTACTTCAGCTGGAAATCTGCAAGATAAGCAAAGGCCCTTAGGCAGCACAGGTGACACTGCAATGAATACAGATCACTTAGAGGCAGCCACACAGGCACATCTGCTATACCCACAATAGATTACAACAGACACATGACAACCACACATCTATCAACCTTCATTAACACCCTGCTTGTTTGTGTGCTCCCGCTGCACGTAAACACACACTCACTAATGTTCTCTCTGCCCATTATAGTGCTGAGTAACAGGTTTCAGAACCAGCTCCTATCTTTACAGTAGCTGTAATAGTTTTGTAATGATTCCCTAATGGTTTTCTAATGGTACTCTACACAACGAGACAGACACTACGAGCTACTGTGCGGAACAAGGGATGCGTTCATGTAGGCCCATGACTTATATCAGTATAAAGAGGAAGTAGCGTGTTACTGGTTTTATGTCAGTCACTGAGGCTACATGTGTCACACCCTGTACTGTATCACATGTCTTGTGATTGTCTCCACCCCCCCGAGGAGCTGCTTATTATGGTGTATATATCCTTGTGTTTCCTGTCTCTCTGTGCCAGTTCGTCTGGTATGTTTTTCAAGTCAACCAGCGGGTTCCCAGTACCCCTGCTTCTATCCTCTTTTGCTAGTCCTCCCGGTTTTTGACCATTGCCTGTTTTCTGGAATCTGTACCCGTCTGCCTGACCATTCTGCCTGCCCTGACCTCCTGGACTCTGAACTGGTTTTGACCTTTTGCCTGTCCACAACCATTCTCTTTTCTACCCCTTTTGGATTGTTTAATAAATATCAAACCATCTGCCTCCCATGTCTGCATCTGGGTATTGCCATGTGCCCTTATAACATTTCTTTTGAAACAGGAAAATGTACTCATAGCGGTTGTTTCTACCACTTCTCACCCCCACACCAAAGTGCAGTCAAGCACATTTTTCACACAATGAAGATGGCTGACAATCTCAAACGAAACGTATAATATGATATACAAACTGGATGAGTGCACTCACATTTTCTAAACCATGGAATTATACTGAAGCCCTGTTTCCATTTTTCCAACTAAAAGCCATGATTTCTGTATAGTTACACATATCAAACAGCACATGGCCCTAATTTAGCTGAGGGGGAAGTTTGAGGTAGCTGGGGTCACATATACTGTAAATCATTTCTGAACTCCTTAGTGTTGCCAACAAAAAAATCTAGTTGCAGAATGAGGATCTGTCATAACAGCAACACTTACAGCAATCAGCTGCTACTCTCAGCACTTTCTCTGAGACACACAACTACTGTACAGGGTCATAACAGCTTTTTCTAATCGCTCTTCATCTGCACCATATGGTAATCATAGACATAAAATAACAGGCAAACAAGTAAACACATTCACTCTGAGGAGAATCGCAATCACCCTGACAACCTTTTAGTTCTGACAAAAAGCAGTAGTGTATACAGAAAAAGAACATCAGTAAACCAACGAGGAACCCAATGATTATTTGTTTTAGAGGGATGGAGAACAGGGAGCGAGGTGGATGAAGGCAGGAAAGGAGGAAGGCATTGACAGCCAGAGGAGTGTTTTGGTGTTGTATCAGTACCTAGCTGAGATCCCCTGACCTATTCTGATGGCAGCATGTCCTCAGGGGAGGCGGTGACAGGTGAGCGTCAGTGGGCATCATGAGGCTTGACAGCTCAGATTAGCGGGTTACGCCAGTACTAATTTCACTCTGAAGCCTCTGAAGCATATGTCAAGGCAAGGGCCTGTTCGCCTGGGGCTGTCCCAGCCTCCCTACCAGACTGTCTTTCACCCAGCCTCTCTACCAGACTCTCTCACCCCTCTAACCCCCTGTCTGACCGTCTCTATCTCTCTCACTCACTCACCTATTGTCTGTTTATCTTTCTGTGTATCTGTCTGTTTGTCCGTCCATCTCGAACATCCGCCAAAGGCTCTCTCACTTCACATATCTTACTCTCTACCTTTCTCATGAGTGCCAATGTCCCTCCCTTACTCCTGACCTCTTTGAGTCCCAAATGAAAGTCATTCAGCTCACCTTGGTGTCCATCCTGAGCTGTCGCGTAGTTTCAGAGCTCGTTCCAGAGCAGCATCCACGGTCTCTTTCCTCTGTGTGTCAGTGGAACCATTAAGAACCGTTAGTCGACCACACCCTTCTGCTCATGACCTCCTTGTTCCATATCTTGCGCACTACACTTTTTTTCTCTCACCCACTCTTTCTCTCTCTGTTTGCTGGCTCTCACACGTGGGCCACGTCACTTCCTTTTTTGTTCTGTCTTCCAGACTAGTCTCTCTCACTGTCAGTCAGTCTGCCTCAATCGTCTCTGTGTTAGTGGTTCTCGTCTGTCTGTCTTATAGCCTGACGGCTGGTGTTTGCGGCTGGTGTTTGTCTGTCTGTCTGTCTCTCTATTTCTCTCTGTTTGTGTTTGCTTGTCTTTGTCTGCTTGTCTCTCTTTTTGCCAGCTTCTCTCCATGTCTGTGTTTTTGCATTTCTCTCATTTTGACAGCTTCTCTCCATATCTGTGTTTTTGCATGTCTCTCATTTTGACAGCCTCTCTCCATGTCTGTGTGTCTACATGTCTCTCTTTTTGACATCCTCCCTCCGTGTCTGTGTCTACATGTCTCTCTTTTTAACAGCCTCTCTCCGTGTCTGTGTGTCTGCATGTCTCTCTTATTAACAGCCTCTCTCCGTGTCTGTGTGTCTGCATGTATCTCTTATTAACAGCCTCTCTCCGTGTCTGTGTGTCTGCATGTCTCTCTTATTAACAGCCTCTCTCCGTGTCTGTGTGTCTGCATGTCTCTCTTATTAACAGCCTCTCTCCGTGTCTGTGTGTCTGCATGTCTCTCTTATTAACAGCCTCTCTCCATGTCTGTGTCTGCATGTCTCTCTTTTTGACATCCACTCTCTATGTCTGTGTGTCTGCTTGTCTCTCTTTTGCACTATACCCTGTCTTGTACTGCATTCCCCAAATGTGACCCTGGAGACTTTTCAATGCTGTCACCTTTTCAATGAATTGTACACATTTAAACGTAGGGAATGCAGCAAAAATTGTACGCAAAAAGTTTAAATAAAAAATATAATTCTCACAGTACTCATACATTTAAGCATCATCAAAGATTAGCGGGAAGGGAACTGTCCTTCACAGATTCAATTAGTGCAGAACTTCCAGTAAGAAAGTGCATTGAAGAAGCATTGTACTGTACTGAGAAACACAATAAGGAAAATAGCCCCACTGGGCACACACGTCAGCTCAACGTCTAGTTTTGATTTACATTTGGTTGAGTTGTCAACTAACGAGTATTCAAAGTGAAATCAACAAATACAAATTACAGTGTCATTGACTTAGGTTAAAAGTTTGTTTAAAAACAGACTAAATACTCTTACGTTTATGATAATTTTCTTCAAGTGCAATTAGTTTTCCATGTTGATTCAACATCACATTAATTTTTGTGGGTTGAAATGACAGCATTGATTCCATCAGCTATAGCCCAGTGGGGCGATGCTCTTGGAGAGTTGTCAGCACAGCCTCTCCAGCCACTACAATATTACACAACAGTGAGACGCCAGTCCAGGCCGGTCACGATGGACATTGGGGCCAATTCAGGCCCTCAAACAGAGGACACAGTCTTCGCTCCAGGAGTTGGGTTGGCTTTTGGACTGTCCCCATCCAGTCACGTTCTTTACTTGCTCTACATCCTCCTTCTCCTCCTCCTCACAAGACATGCCACTGGCCACACTGCACCAGACCACTGGATATAATATATATATTTTTAACCTTTTCATCTCTTTTAGATTTCAGCAGGTAGTCTTCAAACACGTGAATACAATCCAAATCAAATGTGATTGGTCACATACACATGGTTAGCAGATGTTATTGTGAGTGTAGCGAAATGCTTGTGCTTCTAGTTCCGACAGTGTAGCAATATCTAACATGTAATCTAACAATTCCACAATAACTACCTAATATACACAAATCTCAGTAAAGGATTGGAATAAGAACATATACATATAAATACATGGATGATCAATAACTGAGCGGCATAGGCAAGATGCAATAGATGGTATAAAATACAGTATATACATATGAGATGAGTAATGCAAGATATGTAAACCTTATTAAAGTGGCATTATTCAAGTGACTAGGGATCCATTTATTAAAGTGGCCAATGATTTGAAGTCTGTATGTAGGCAGCAGCCTCTCTTTGTTAGTGATGGCTGTTTACAGTCTGATGGCCTCAACATATCTTCATGGTTGTTTTGGTCTCTGAGCGCCGTACTCAGATTATTGCATGGTTTGCTTTTTCGGTACAGCTTTTTTGAAATCTGACACAGCGGTTGCATTAAGGAGAAGGGTATCTAAAGTTCTATGTACAGTATAACACTTGTATTTTCATCAACATTTATTATGAGTATTTCTGTAAATTGATGTGGCTCTCTGCAAAATCACCGGATGTTTTGGAACTAGTGCATACTGAGTTTTTTAAATATAAATATGAACTTTACCGAACAAAACATACATGTATTGTGTAACATGAAGTCCCATGAGTGTCATCTGATGAAGATCATCAAAGGTTAGTGATTAATTCTATCTCTATTTCAGATTTTTGTGACTACTCTCTTTGGTTGGAAAAATGGCTGTGTTTTTCTGTGACTTGGCTCTGACCTAACATAATCATTTGTGGTGCTTTCGCCGTAAAGCCTATTTGAAATCGGACACTGTGGTGGAATTAACAAGAAGTGTATCTTTAAAATGGTGTGAAGTACTTGTATGTTTGAGGAATTTTAATTATGACATTTCTGTTGTCCGAATTTGGCGCCCTGCACTTTCACTGGCTGTTGTCATATTGATCCCGTTAGCGGGATCTCAGCCATAAGAAGTTTTAAAAGCGCTGTGCTGTTATAGCCTATCCAACATGCAAATGCATGTACTCTAGATGCAATGCTAGAATGACTGGTTTTATTGTATTCTGGTGTTCTTTATTAACCATGTGCTCCAGACAGGGAGGAATGTGTATGCCATGCCATCAAAGCCAATCGCTAATATCAATAATTAAAGAGGTTCACCATACTCTTTTAGTTTTAGCATGTATTCAAATCAGCCTTCATCAAATATTAACCATTAGTTCTGTTTTTATTTCAAGGCTGCCTTTCATAAGACAACTCTTCTATTTTTTTAGAGTTTCATCCAAATCTAAAAGTCACTTTGCATTCTCTTTGCTCACATAACCCGCTGCAGCAAACGGCGCGAAAGACGTCTGTATGTACTCTCAGGTTTCTGTAGAGCAGGACTAGGGTCATTTCAATTTCATCTCTACTGTACTTAGTTCAGGAAATGAAAATGTGATGCAGCATATAGGGTAAGGTTTTACTGATTGTATGGTTTGTGTTACGGCATTGGTTCAGCAACCTTATTAGCCACCTGGGATTGACAAAGGTCTATTCCCTTTTATTGCGGTGTATTTTGTTCTATTGTGTAGAAAAAGGGTATAGAAAAGAGGTGTATAAAGAGGAAAAAACATATTGTACTTTTAAGCTAATTCATTTCTCCATTTGTTTCCCGTTCCTACTCGTACCGTTGGGTCCTTCTTCTGCACATAATACATCAAACTACCCATGACATGAGAGAAGAGAAATGGACATTGACGGGCCTGTATTAGGCTGTCAAACCTTCAATTTAGCAGAGGATAGTTCCTCTCCACTCCTCCATGATTCACCGGCAGCAGGAGAGAATAGATTCCATTTGAATACCTGCTTGTCACCTTGACTGGAACTTAATGTTCAGTAACGAGACAAATGTGTCTTGACAGACCATGATGGAAGACAACAGACCTTTTATTTAAACTAGGCAAGTCAGTTAATTAAGAACAAATTATTATTTACAATGACAGCCTAGGAACAGTGGGTTAACTGCAGAACAACAGATTTTTACCTTGTCAGCTCGGGGATTCAATCCAGCAACCTTTTGGTTCCTGGCCCCACACTCTAACCACTAGGCTATCTGTCGCCCCTAATTGAGAGACAGCACCAGCCGTCTGGTGAATCATTGGGAATCATCTCTTTCTTATCTGGGTAGCTGGGTAGAGACAACCGCAGATGCCTGGCAATGTGGGGGAAACGCATATAGAATAGACGGTAGAAGAACACAGACTTCATCATTATCAGTCACATGCTTGATCTCCAATAGACCCTAACTGTAAATATTTCTACAACTGTGTTCACAACAGTTACATTTTTAGGCCAATTTGGTGAGAATTTCCCCAATACAGAGTAGTAATAATAAATAATATCTGAGATCTCCTGGGAGACCTCCTCCAGAAATAGAATAGGTCTTAAAGCAGGCGGAATGATCCTCATTAAAATAGAACCAGTGGCTTGTAGTATTTTTCCCCTTGGAATGAGTAAATCAAGATGATGTTTTCGACTCTGTCTGTGTGTATTTGCCTGTGTGTGCACTCGTGACTGATATGAAAAATCAAGCTTAAGGGAGAACAAGGAAGTAGGGTGTTGGTTGGTTGTGTCTGTCTGTCTGTAAATATTGTATGTGTTTGAGTGTGTAAGTGCATGTTCAATGTGAGTTTTATGCAATTATCAGAGGGCTATGAGGAAGTAGTGTTGTTCTTTGTCCTCCTGGGATACGGACACACACACACACACACACACACACACACACACACACACACACACACACACACACACACACACACACACACACACACACACACACACACACACACACACACACACACACACACACACACCAGATATTGTGGTAGGAGGAACATCCCTGTGTGTGTTTGTGTAGATGCTATGCTCTCAGGATAATGTTTGTATGACAATTCCTAATCTGAACCCTCAACTGAATAACACCACCAAGTCAGGTACATTTGTAACCAGGTACATTGTCAAAATGTGCATATCAGTTCGATTTGTACAGACCAGGGAGAAATATCCTGCAATGAACTTAAACTACCTTGAACTAAATACCCATCTGCACAATAAAACCAAGTTAGAGGGCTATCTGAGGGTAGACTTTCTACCTAGATCTTAAATTACATATATCTGTCATACTCTCTCTCTCCACTCGCTTACCCTCTCTTTCAGCCTCCATTCCTCTCTCTCCCTCTCTCTCTCTTTCTCGTCGCAGAGTAGGACTAATGGCCTGCATGGTATCTCTCTAGAATGATGAGTTGAAACTGAAATGTGAAAGACAACAGGATTAGCGGGAGGGAGGCAGACTGTAGATACAGTGTGGTGGTTTTTCCTTCGAAACACATTACCATGCTCAATTACTGCCTTCATCCCCGACCTTCAGAGGCTCACCCCAGGGCTGGAGGGGCGAACCGGGAGGCCTCAGGGTCTCTTTGTTTCAGAGGAGGGGGAAGGAGGTTGGGGGGAGAGGGTGGGAATGGGGGAGGTTGAGGGGAAGGTAGGTGGAGGAGGTTTGGGCAGTGACCATGTGTTGTAATAATGCCAGGCTTCGTCTGCCGCTGTGAGGGACGTGTGTCACAGACAGGCAGATTGTTCAAAAGGGCAAGGTGCTCATGGAAGATGGTTTCCGCTTGGGCGAAGCTGCGAGTCCTGCATTACATATGGCCTAAAAATGCCAGCGGATGTCTGACTGTCTCCCTGTCTACCTTGACTGCCTGTGTCCCTGTCTACCTGTCTGTCTTTCTACCTTTCTGAGTGCAGGGTCTGTAGGATGTAGTACTGACTGCGCTAAAGGGAAGTGGAAGGGAGGAGGGTTGGAGGGAAGAGTAGAGTGAAGTGGGAGGGAGGGAGGGAGGAGGGTGGGAGAGAGAAGAGCGGAGTGGGAGGGAGGAGGGTGGGTGAGAGGAGGAGAGGGAAGTAGGGCATTGGGGTAGGAAGCTGGTCTGGGGAGGATGGAGGGAAACCTGTGGCCCCACACAACTGAGAACTTGATTGAAGTTTACGGTCATCTCTGTCCACGCACTTCGAGGCTGCGTTAAAACAATGATTGCTAAATGATCCAAGACCAGCTCAGTTAATCCCTACCATTGTTACAATGAGTCGTCATAATGCTGCATCAAATGTACATGATCTTAGGAGCATTGGCAAACACAATGTAAATAATTTGGTGCAATTAGGGGTACATCTGTTTATCCTACAACTATTGTAAGCAGTAATCTTGAGCCTATAAACCAGAGTTACACTCTTAGCACTGAGGCGGTGTGCAATTGTAGGAACACCACTTTATGTAAATAACATGAGTCTATCTCTGATAAGCTTCCCAGTAAAGCATTAAAAACAATCAAGCAACCCAGAAAAGTGCTAAAAATAGCCCATATTAACATATAAGAAACAAGGTCCATGAAGTCAATAACTTGCTTGTAACAGATGACATTAATATTCTGACTATCTCTGAAACTCACTTAGATAATACCTTTGATGATACAGTGGTAGCAATACATGGTTATAACATGTACCGAAAAGACAAATGCCAACAGAGGCGGTGTTGCAGTTTATATTCAGAACCACTGTAACGGCTTTCCTCAGAAGAGGAGGAGTAGCGAGAAGGATCGGAGGACCAATGCGCAGCGTGGTAAGTGTCCATAACGTTTATTTACAGACATAAACTGAACACTACAAAACAATAAATGTGAAATTAACGAAACCGAAACAGTACTGTGTGGCAACAAACACTCACACGGAAACAAACATCCACAACTCAAAAGTGAAACCCAGGCTACCTAAGTATGATTCTCAATCAGAGACAACTAATGACACCTGCCTCTGATTGAGAACCATACTAGGCTGAACTCAAAACCCCAACATAGAAAAACACACATAGACTGCCCACCCCAACTCACGCCCTGACCATACTAAATAAAGACAAAACAAAGGAAATAAAGGTCAGAACGTGACAACCACATTCCTGTAAATATTAGAGAGGATCTCATGTTAAATAATGTTGAAGAAATATGGCTACAGGTTCATCTGCCTCACCTAATGCCCATTCTTGTGGGAAGCTGCTATAGACCACCAAGTGCTAACAGTCAGCATCTGGATAATATGTGTGAAATGCTTGATAATGTATATGATATCAACAGGGAAGCATATTTTCTGGTGATTGAGGGATCGACGTCAACGGGACAGTTGTAAACCATCGCAGATTTTTAGAGAAACAACAAATGTCGGTACATATAAGTGTCTTATATCGGCTGAAAGCTTAAATTCTTGTTAAATTAACTACACTGTCCAATTTACATGAGCTATTACCTAACAACAAAACATTTTTTTCATCACGATAGGTTTGATAAATTCAACTCTGAAGGTGAAATGGATACTTACATTCTGAAATATTGCTCTGATTTATCATCCAAAGGGATAACATGAAGTGTCGTTTTTTTTATTTTTTTTATTCATATCCTAAAAAGGTCCATATAGCATGCACAATCTATTTTGTATTTCCACTCGTTCAATTTAATTGCAACCAGGCAAATCACGTTCGTATGTATTCCTCTGAGATCCTAGAACGTAATGAAGACCGATGACGTGGCCGGTCTTCATTTGATCAACTATATCTTTGTCAAATAAGCACCAATCGGGGTCAAACAAAGCTAGCTAGATAGCCAATGAGCTGGGCTTTACGGGAGTATCCAGTGTCTGTCGCAAAGTGTAGGTGCTAACCTTTTGCGACAGCATGCCTTTTCCTTTTGGACAAAAATTATAAGCATTTTCAGAGTTATGAAGTTATGAAAACTGGTTGTTTTGCAAATGTTGAACTTATAATATGGCTACTAATACTGGAAAAGCTAAATCAAAGTCCAAGTATATAGATTTGACAATATTCTCGCAACGTAATGTAATATGAATGCCAATGTCTCCTTCACGATTTACCTAAATGTCCCTGGGTGACTTCACACTAAATGTCATGTAGTTCGCTCATACTTCAAGTTATCCTACGGAAACTTTGCACATACACTGCCATCTTGTGGGCACAATCGGTATTATAGCCAGAATGATGGCTAGAACTGGGACCTTTCTCTTGCATTTCAAAGATGATGGTAGAAAAAAACGATTGTTTTTTCTTTTCTTCTACCAGATCTATTGTGTTATATTCTCCTACATGCAATTTACATTTCCACAAACTTCAAAGCATTTCCTTTCAAATGGTACCAAGAATATGCATATCCTTGCTTCAGGGCCTGACCTACAGGCAGTTAGATTTGGTATGTCATTTTAGGTGAAAATTGAAAATAATGGTGCTATCCCTAAGAAGTTTTATTGACTGGCTGTCATCAAGCTGCCCACTCAGAAAAAAACTTAAATCTGTAATCTGTGCCTGCAACCTGGATCAGGTTGTCTGTCAACCTACCAGGGCAGTTACAAACAGGAATTAAATCATTAACATGTATTGATCACATTTTTACTAACGCTGCAGATATTTGCTTTAAAGCAGTATCCAAATCCATAGGATGTAGTGATCACAATATAATAGCCATATCTAAGAAAACCAAAGTTCCAAAAGCTGGGCCTAATATAGTGTATAAGAGGTCATATAATAAGTTTTGTGGTGATTCATATCTTGATTATGTAAAGAATATTTGCTGGTCTGTGGTGTCTAATGAAGAACAACCAGACGCTGCACTTGACGCATATATGAAACTACTTATTCCAGTTACTAATAAGTACGCACCCATTAACAAAATGATTGCAAAAGTTGAAATATGTTTTTCATGCTTTTGTATGGGGGGCGCTGTCCTCAGATAATCACATGGCGTGCTTTCGCCGTAAAGCCTTTTTGAAATCTGACACGGCGGCTGGATTAACAAGAAGTTAAGCTTGTATATATTACACTTGTGATTTTATGAAAGTTAAATATTTCTAATTCTGTAGTTTGAATTTCGCGCTCTGCAATTTCACCGGAACTGCCTGCTACTCTGTCCCAGATGCCAATATATGCATATTATTAGTAGTATTGGATAGAAAACACTCTGAAGTTTCAAAAACTGTTTGAATGATGTCTGTGAGTATAACAGAACTCATATGGCAGACGAAACAAATCCAACCAGGAAGTGGAAAATCTGAGGTTTGTAGTTAAGTGATATAAGCATATTGCCTATCCAATATGCTGTGTCTATGGGGCCAGATTGCACTTCCCAAGGCTTCCAGCAGATGTAAAAGTCTTTAGAAAGTTGTTTGAGGCTTCTATTGTGGAAGGGTGTCAAATAAGAGCTGTTTCAACAAGTGGACTAGGGGCACTATTTTTATGTTTGGAAAAATAACGTCCCCAAAGTAAACGGCCTATTTCTCAGGACCAGATGCTAGATTATGCATATAATTGACAGATTAGGATGGAAAACACTGTCTGTGAAAATATTGTGAGTATAACAGAACTGATATTGCAGGCGAAACCCTGAGGAAAATCCAGTCAAGAAGTGCCTCTTATTTTGAAACCATTCTGTTCCTATGCATGCCTATCCTCCATTTCAAGGGATATCAACCATATTCCTTTTTCTCTGGCTTCCCTAAGGTGTCAACAGTCTTTAGACATAGTTTCAGGCTTTTATTTTTAAAAATGAGCGTGAAAGATCACATTGCGTAATTGGGTAGATGGGGGCTCTCAGAGTGAGTTTTTGCACTACAGAGTAAAGCCGCCATTGTTCCTCCCACTGTTATTGAAAAACCTACACACTCGGTTGATATATTATCGAATATATATTTTAAAAACTACTTGAGGAATGATTATAAAAAACATTTGATATGTTTCTGTGGACATTATGAAGACTATTTGGAATTTCCGTCTGCGTTGTCGTGACCGCTCTTTCCTGTGGATTTCTGAACATAACGCGACAAACAAACATCGGTATTTTAGGTATAAAAATAATCTTTATGGAACATTTGTTGCGTAACTGGGAGTCTCGTGAGTGAAAACATCCGAAGATCATCTAAGGTAAACGGTTAATTTGATTGCTTTTCTGATTTTCGTGACCAAGCTTCCTGATGCTAAGTGTACATAATGCTATGCTAGGGTATCGATAAACTTACAGAAACGCTTGGATTGCTTTCGCTGTAAAGCATAATTTCAAAATCTGAGACGACAGGTGGATTAACAAAATCTGGATAATATGTGTGAAATGCTTGATAATGTATATGATATCAACAGGGAAGTATATTTTCTGGTAAAAATTGTTCAATCCCTTTGGATTGATGAGGAATTAAAAAATTGTATGGTTGAGAGGGATCTGGCAAAAGGTACGGCAATTAGGTCTGGTAGCCCAACTGAATCGCAAACGTACTGCAAATTAAGAAATCATGTGACTAAACTAAATAAAAAGGAACTACACTATAAAACAAAGATAAATTATATAAAGAATGATAGTAAAACGTTTTGGTGCACCTTAAATGAAATCTTGGGGAAAAAGCCAACTCGTCTCCTTCATTTATTGAGTCAGATGGCTCATTCATCACAAAGCTCACTGATATTGCAAACTACTTTAATTACTTTTTCATTGGCAAGAACTTATGGCAAGGAGTCCCCTAAAGGGAACACCCCCTCCCATTCAGCTGAAAAGGTGGAAATTCAAAAAATATTATTTAGAAATATTTAACTTTCACACATTAACAAGTCCAATACAGCAAATGAAAGATAAACATCTTGTTAATCTACCCATCGTGTCCGATTTTCAAAATGTTTTACAACGAAAACACAACATATGTTAGATCACCACCAAATTCAGTCACAAAAGCAGAAATATAGATCAAATGAATCACTAACCTTTGATTATCTCCATCAGATGACACTCATAGGACATCATGTTATACATGTATTGTGTGTTTCTTTCGATAATGTGCATATATATATATACAAATTCTCAGTTTACATTGGCGCGTTGCATGCAGTAATGTTTTGATTCCAAAGCATCCGGTGATTTTGCAGAAATACTCACAATAAACATTGATAAAAGATGCAAGTGTTATTCACAGAATTAAAGATAAACGTATCCTCTATGCAACCACTGTGTCAGATTTCAAAAAAACTTTACGGAAAAATAATAATCTGAGAACTGCGATCAGAACCCAAAGAAATAGCAGCCATTTTGGCGTCAACAGAAGCTACAAAAAACACTATAAATATTAATTTACCTTTGAATATCTTCATCAGAAGGCAGTTCCAGGAATCCCAGTTCGACAATAAATGACTGATTTGTTCCATAAAGTTCCATAAAGCCCATCATTTAGCCACTTGTTGTTAGCTTGTTCAGCCCAGCATTCAATCCTCAAAAAGCACGAGCAATTCCTCCAGACAAAAACTCAAAAAGTTCCGTTACAGGTCGTAGAAACAAGTCAAATGATGTGTGCAATCCATATTTAGGATGTTTTAAACATTAATCAGCAATAAGGTTCCAACTGGAGAATTTAATTGTCTGAAGAAACGCATTTGAACGGAAGAACACTCTCTCGTGACCGCGTGCAATGAGACCGAGGCTTTCTGCCAGACCACCCACTCAAAGAGCTATTATGAGGTCCTCCTTTCATCCAAAAGTGAAAATGTTGCCCACTAGCCCCAACAGGTTGGCAAACTTTGGGATGACATGCCAGCAACAAACGCTGACACCACACATCCAAGTATATCGGACCAAGTTATGAAAGACAAGCATTGTACTTTTGATTTACGTAAAGTCAGTGTGGAAGAGGTGAAAAAATTATCAACAATGACAAGCCACCAGGGTCTGACAATCTAGATGGAAAATTACTGAATTTAATAGCAGACTATATTGCCACTCCTGTTTGCCACATCTTCAATTTAAAATTATGTCTGTGAGTATAACAGAACTGATATGGCAGTCGAAACCCCGAGGACAAACCATCCATCCCAAAGAAAATTCAGCCTACCACTGTTTTCAATGGCTGTCACTTTTATTATTAGGCTAAATCCTCTCAGATTGCAGTTCCTAGGGCTTCCACTAGATGTCAACAGTCTTTAGAAAGAGTTTCATGCTGTTTTTTGGAAAAATTAGCCAGAAATTGTTGTTTTTCTAGGTGGCTCCCAAGAGAACGCGTTATTTGGTATTTTTCTCCGGTAAAGACAATAACAATTGTCTGTCTTCATTTTTATAGTTTATTTACATATTAGGGTACCTAAGGTTTGATTATAAACGTTGTTTGACTTGTTTGGAAAAGTTTATTAGTAACGTTTGGGATTCATTTTGTGTGCATTTTGATGGAGGGAAACTGGGTGGATTATTGACTGAAGCGCGCCAGCTAAACTGAGTTTTTATGGATATAAAGAAGGACATTATCGAACAAAAGGACAATTTGTGATGTATCTGGGACCTTTTGGAGTGCCAACAGAAGAAGATCATCAAAGGTAAGGCATTTATTATATCACTATTTCTGACTTTCGTGGCGCACCTGCCTGGTTGAAATATGTTTTTCATGCTTTTGTATGGGGGGCGCTGTCCTCAGATAATCGCATGGCGTGCTTTCGCCGTAAAGCCTTTTTGAACTCTGACACGGCGGCTGGATTAACAAGAAGTTAAGCTTCTATATATTACACTTGTGATTTTATGAAAGTTAAATATTTCTAATTCTGTAGTTTGAATTTCGCGCTCTGCAATTTCACCGGAACTGCCTGCTACTCTGTCCCAGATGCCAATATATGCATATTATTAGTAGTATTGGATAGAAAACACTCTGAAGTTTCAAAAACTGTTTGAATGATGTCTGTGAGTATAACAGAACTCATATGGCAGACGAAACAAATCCAACCAGGAAGTGGAAAATCTGAGGTTTGTAGTTAAGTGATATAAGCATATTGCCTATCCAATATGCTGTGTCTATGGGGCCAGATTGCACTTCCCAAGGCTTCCAGCAGATGTAAAAGTCTTTAGAAAGTTGTTTGAGGCTTCTATTGTGGAAGGGTGTCAAATAAGAGCTGTTTCAACAAGTGGACTAGGGGCACTATTTTTATGTTTGGAAAAATAACGTCCCCAAAGTAAACGGCCTATTTCTCAGGACCAGATGCTAGATTATGCATATAATTGACAGATTAGGATGGAAAACACTGTCTGTGAAAATATTGTCTGTGAGTATAACAGAACTGATATTGCAGGCGAAACCCTGAGGAAAATCCAGTCAAGAAGTGCCTCTTATTTTGAAACCATTCTGTTCCTATGCATGCCTATCCTCCATTTCAAGGGATATGAACCATATTCCTTTTTCTCTGGCTTCCCTACGGTGTCAACAGTCTTTAGACATAGTTTCAGGCTTTTATTTTTAAAAATGAGCGTGAAAGATCACATTGCGTAATTGGGTAGATGGGGGCTCTCAGAGTGAGTTTTTGCACTACAGAGTAAAGCCGCCATTGTTCCTCCCACTGTTATTGAAAAACCTACACACTCGGTTGATATATTATCGAATATATATTTTAAAAACTACTTGAGGAATGATTATAAAAAACATTTGATATGTTTCTGTGGACATTATGAAGACTATTTGGAATTTACGTCTGCGTTGTCGTGACCGCTCTTTCCTGTGGATTTCTGAACATAACGCGACAAACAAACATCGGTATTTTAGGTATAAAAATAATCTTTATGGAACATTTGTTGCGTAACTGGGAGTCTCGTGAGTGAAAACATCCGAAGATCATCTAAGGTAAACGGTTAATTTGATTGCTTTTCTGATTTTCGTGACCAAGCTTCCTGATGCTAAGTGTACATAATGCTATGCTAGGGTATCGATAAACTTACAGAAACGCTTGGATTGCTTTCGCTGTAAAGCATAATTTCAAAATCTGAGACGACAGGTGGATTAACAAAAGGCTAAGCTGTGTTTTGCAATATTGCACTTGTGATTTCATGAATATGAATATTTTTCAGTAATATTATTATTATTTGACTGTTGCGCTATGCTATTCAGCGGTTGCTGACGAAAATGATCCCGCGACAGGCAAGAAGAACAAGTTTATCTTTAATTCTATGTAAAACGTGTGTCTTTCATCAAAGTTTATGATGAGTATTTCTGTTATTTGATGTGGCTCTCTGCAATTTCTCCAGATGTTTTGGAGGCATTTCTGAAACTGGCGTCAATGTAAACTGTAGTTTTTGGATATATATATGAACTTGATTGAACAAAACATACATGTAATGTGAACATTGAGTCCTGGGAGTGTCATCTGATGGAGATCGTCAAAGGTTAGTGATTCATTTTATCTATATTTCTGCTTTTTGTGACACCTCTCTTTGGTTGGAAAATGGCTGAATGCTTTCTGTGACTAGTTGCTGACCTAACATAATGATATGTTCTGCTTTCGCCGAAAAGCCTTTGGTTGAATTAACGAGAAGTGTATCTTTAAAATGGTGTAAAATACTTGTATGGTTGGGGAATTTTAATTATGAGATTTCTGTTGTTTTGAATTTCGTGCCCAGCATTTTCACTGGCTGTTGGCGAGATGGGAGCGTCCCGAACGATCACAGAGAGGTTAAGAGTAGCTGCTGCTTTTTCACCTCTCATCTTGCTGGAGTGACATTTCCAGTAAAGGCTCTTGTTGGAGAAAGATTTTGGATATGACATGTATCTGTATAAAAACACGAGGCATGTTGGAATTGTGTATCAGTTAGGCCTAGGACTAGATTGTCCTTGCCATTTTATTTGTACAGTAGAGTATAGTCGATTGTTACTAAAAGATCTGTAAGAAAAACTCTGTTTTGTTACTTCGTCTTTTACATTTTACATCTTTGGATCGACGGGAGGCCTAATTTGTATTGATTAACTGTCCCACAACATCACCTACTGTAAATATTGTACCTTTTGGTAGTAACATTTTGATCAGTTGAAAGGCTTCCTATTCATATCGTACTCAATACCAGCAAAGCACTAAGAGTTTCTATTTGAGTCTGAGGTATTTTCCACAATCTGGAATCAAGGCTTAAGCTTCCTAAACTAACTGTCCTCTGAGCTCAAAAGGTAAATCATAGTCGTTTTTCTCTGGGCGTCGCTCAACCACCGGATCCTTCCTTCTGATTGGCTGCTGTGGGGCAGTCAAGCCCCTCCCACTTCCCTGTTAGAGAAGAAAGCTGTGTCAAGAAGGTGAGAGACATGACGATACTATATAGCACCGTTTACAAAATCCTAACTTGAAATAATTTTGATGCGAAACTTCCCATCCAATCTCTATGTTATTTGGGAAAAAATCAAGGTGATAAAACACATCTAGTCCAATATGTGAAACTATAAGGGTCATCACCCCTCAGGGATCAATAACTAGTACTTTATCCCAGTGGGGTTGTGCTGACCTGAGGGTAACTGGGTGGGGGTGGTCTCCACTCTCGCCTCTGCTCTGGTAACCAGGGGTCAAACTGGGAAGGAGGCAGTGGGAGAGACAACCCCAGCACGTCCTGATACATGCCCCAGTCTCTCACCTCCTCATACTCATGGCCTATGGGCTCTAGTGGGTAGCAGCGGCCATCTTGAAAAAGAGAGCCAAAGAGGTCATTTGAAGTTAAACAGAGAAATGTCTCCGTCTTTTCTCTTGTGATGTATTATTCATAGGTAGTATTTTGGTTTCTCTCACCTTGCCCTTGTGCTCCCTCGGGGTGGGGGTAGAGAGAGGGGTGGTAGTCACTGGTGGGGTAGTAGTAGTGGGAGCCCTCCTGGGAGGACAAAGACCATAGGTGAAAACATAGACAGATGCTGTACTGTACAGTCGTGGCCAAAAGTTTTGAGAATGACACAAATATTAATTTCCACAAAGTTTGCTGCTTCAGTGTCTTTAGATATTTTTGTCAGATGTTACTATGAAATAGTGAAGTATAATTACAAGCATTTCTTAAGTGTCAAAGGCTTTTATTGACAATTACATGAAGTTGATGCAAAGAGTCAATATTTGCAGTGTTGATCCTTCTTTTTCAAGACCTCTGCAATCTGCCCTGACATGCTGTAAATTAACTTCTGGGATGGCAGCCCATTCTTGCATAATCAATGCTTGGAGTTTGTCAGACTTTGTGGGTTTTTGTTTGTCCACTTGCCTCTTGAGGATTGACCACACGTTCTCAATGGAATTAAGGTCTGGGGAGTTTCCTGGCCATGGACCCAAAATATCAATGTTTTGTTCCCCAAGCCACTTCGTTATCACTTTTGCCTTAAGGCAAGGTGCTCCATCATGTTGGAAAAGGCATTGTTCATCACCAAACTGTTCCTGGATAGTTGGGAGAAGTTGCTCGCGGAGGATGTGTTGGTACCATTCTTTATTCATGGCTGTGTTAAAGGCACAATTGTGAGTGAGCCCACTCCCTTGGCTGAGAAGCAGCCCCACACATGAATGGTCTCAGGAAGCTTTACTGTTGGCATGACACAGGACTGATGGTAGCACTCACCTTATCTTCTCTGGACAAGCTTTTTTTCCGGATGCCCCAAACAATCGGAAATTCATCAGAGAAAATGACTTTACCCCAGTCCTCAGCAGTCCAATCCTTGTACCTTTTGCAGAATATCAGTCTGTCCCTGATGTTTTCCTGGAGAGAAGTGGCTTCTTTGCTGCCCTTCTTGACACCAGGCCATCCTCCAAAAGTCTTTCTCCTCACTGTGCGTGCAGATGCACTCACACCTGCCTGCTGCCATTCCTGAGCAAGCTCTTTACTGGTGGTGCCCCGATCCCGCAGCTGAATCAACTTTAGGAGACGGTCCTGGTGCTTGCTGGACTTTCTTGGGCTCCCTGAAGCCTTCTTCACAACAATTGAACCGCTTTCCTTGAAGTTTTTGATGATCCGATAAATAGTTGATTTAGGTGCAATCTGACTGGCAGCAATATCCTTGCCTGTGAAGCCCTTTTTGCGCAAAGCATTGATGACGGCACGTGTTTCCTTGCAGCTAACCATGGATGACAGAGGAAGAACAATGATTCCAAGCACCATCCTCCTTTTGAAGCTTCCAGTCTGTTATTCGAACTCAATCAGCATGTCCTCGTCAACACTCACACCTGTGTTAACGAGAGAATCACTGACATGATGTCAGCTGGTCCTTTTGTGGCAGGGCTGAAATGCAGTGGAAATGTTTTTTGGGGATTCAGTTCATTTGCATGGCAAAGAGGGACTTTGCAATTAATTGCAATTCATCTGATCACTCTTAATAACATTCTGGTGTACATGCAAATTGCCATCATACAAACTGAGGCAGCAGACTTTGTGAAAATTTATATTTGAGTCATTCTCAAAACTTTTGGCCACAACTGTACATGGTGACTCTGTAGAGAGACACATGACAAACAGTATATTTTGTTGCCTAGACTAGATGTATTGTATTATAACTCAGGGTTAGCTAACATCTCTGAGGAGAATTTGCTTGCATTAGATCCTAATCTAACAATAGCCTCTCTCTGCCGGTGTTGTTATATTCTACTTAACATTTTTCTGTAGGGTTCAATGCCTTGTTGACCTTTTACAATGTGCAATTTCACCAGGATCGAAGTGTATTTTGCATGCTAATTGTGGGCTATCGATCTCCCTTTCCTACTCTGAGAACAGCCAAAGGTGTTTATTAGTTTATCTCTCCTCTGTTTCCCTCGTTATGCCTGACTCCTCCACTTCCTCTCTTCTGACCGATCTCCCCCTTCCTTAATCCTTCCTTTTCTGCTCACCTCTCCACCTCTGTCTGCTAGCATCCTCCTACCTCCCATCCCTCCTGTTTTCTCACTTTATTCTTCTCCTATTCCTCTCTAAGCCCCTCCCTCTGTCTCTTTATTTTGTCAACTTCCTCTTCTCTCCCCTTCATCCACCACACCTTACTGTGTTTTTCACTCTCTCAGTTATCTCCCTCTCTGTCATCCCCCTTTCTCCCTCTTTCCTCTCCTTACTCCCTCTTTCCTCTCCTTACTCCTTCTCCTCAGTTGTGCAACTCACTAAGTATCCCCCATTTTCCCCTCTCTTTCCTCCACCCCGCCTCTCCCCACCTCCTCCTCCCCCTCGCTCTCCTCTTACCCCAGCGTAGCTCTCGTAGACACTGCTGTCTGGTTCTGATCCGCTGTCGATGAGGAGGGTGCACTGGGCCGTAGGATTCACCAGTTCTCTGACCTCATACCTGGTGGAGCCGCTGGCAGTGGACACAGTGGACCTGGATATGACAGACAGAACAAAGCGTCTAACCTTCTCCATTCTTTTTTACTTTTCTGTATCTTTTTTAATTAGAAAACACAGCATCACATCCCGACTCCCCAACCACCCACCCACATCCTCCCATCTCACTCTTTTATTTTTTTTCCTTCCCATTTTTAAATTAAGACATATCAACATCAGCCAATCAACACCCTCCATCCCATCACCCACCCACTCATCGTATGTCACTCTTTCTTAATCCCCAGGGAGAATATAGCTACATACAAAGACATGTACACTACAGTACAGTGCACAAGAGCATAGCACTGTCAATGCCATATGGCGTATTGCATTTTAAGTATATTCGGATGTGACACCTATATTTGCGCTGTTGCTTTGCCCCCTAATTGCAAAGTTAGACTGACAGGAGTGTCTGCTTTACTCTTTTGCTGCTACATTACATCATACAAAACGGGAGACTTTTGTACGTCACAGGGTCCTGTAGTTTTGCTGTTGTGGGTGCTGAGTGTGGTCTGTCAGTAGGGCAGGGTTTAGATTGGACGTATAGTCATTTGTCTGTACCCACTGGACTGGATTGGGTGCTGACTAGCCTGGACACACAGAGACAGACTAAGATGATGACTCACCCATCTCCTTCACTCTTCTTCCCATCTGAAACACTGCCTTTACTCTCTGGAGAAGAGAGGGAGGGAGAGTGAGAGAGGGAGAGAGAGTGAGGGCAAGAGAGAGAGAGCGAGAGAGGGTGGGGGATGAATGAGTGGGGATTAGAAATTGGATAGGGGCACTATTGAAAAAGTAAAAGAGATCTGACAGAGAAGGATGGATGAAGAAATAAAGAAGTGTGTGAGGACGAAGGGTGGAGAGGAGAGAGTGAGATGAGAGGTACAGTGCCTTGCGAAAGTATTCGGCCCCCTTGAACTTTGCGACCTTTTGCCACATTTCAGGCTTCAAACATAAAGATATAAAACTGTATTTTTTTGTGAAGAATCAACAACAAGTGGGACACAAATCATGAAGTGGAACGACATTTATTGGATATTTCAAACTTTTTTAACAAATCAAAAACTGAAAAATTGGGCGTGCAAAATTATTCAGCCCCTTTACTTTCAGTGCAGCAAACTCTCTCCAGAAGTTCAGTGAGGATCTCTGAATGATCCAATGTTGACCTAAATGACTAATGATGATAAATACAATCCACCTGTGTGTAATCAAGTCTCCGTATAAATGCACCTGCACTGTGATAGTCTCAGAGGTCCGTTAAAAGCGCAGAGAGCATCATGGAGAACAAGGAACACACCAGGCAGGTCCGAGATACTGTTGTGAAGAAGTTTAAAGCCGGATTTGGATACAAAAAGATTTCCCAAGCTTTAAACATCCCAAGGAGCACTGTGCAAGCGATAATATTGAAATGGAAGGAGTATCAGACCACTGCAAATCTACCAAGACCTGGCCGTCCCTCTAAAATTTCAGCTCATACAAGGAGAAGACTGATCAGAGATGCAGCCAAGAGGCCCATGATCACTCTGGATGAACTGCAGAGATCTACAGCTGAGGTGGGAGACTCTGTCCATAGGACAACAATCAGTCGTATATTGCACAAATCTGGCCTTTATGGAAGAGTGGCAAGAAGAAAGCCATTTCTTAAAGATATCCATAAAAAGTGTCGTTTAAAGTTTGCCACAAGCCACCTGGGAGACACACCAAACATGTGGAAGAAGGTGCTCTGGTCAGATGAAACCAAAATTGAACTTTTTGGCAACAATGCAAAACGTTATGTTTGGCGTAAAAGCAACACAGCTGAACACACCATCCCCACTGTCAAACATGGTGGTGGCAGCATCATGGTTTGGGCCTGCTTTTCTTCAGCAGGGACAGGGAAGATGGTTAAAATTGATGGGAAGATGGATGGAGCCAAATACAGGACCATTCTGGAAGAAAACCTGATGGAGTCTGCAAAAGACCTGAGACTGGGACGGAGATTTGTCTTCCAACAAGACAATGATCCAAAACATAAAGCAAAATCTACAATGGAATGGTTCAAAAATAAACATATCCAGGTGTTAGAATGGCCAAGTCAAAGTCCAGACCTGAATCCAATCGAGAATCTGTGGAAAGAACTGAAAACTGCTGTTCACAAATGCTCTCCATCCAACCTCACTGAGCTCGAGCTGTTTTGCAAGGAGGAATGGGAAAAATGTTCAGTCTCTCGATGTGCAAAACTGATAGAGACATACCCCAAGCGACTTACAGCTGTAATCGCAGAAAAAGGTGGCGCTACAAAGTATTAACTTAAGGGGGCTGAATAATTTTGCACGCCCAATTTTTCAGTTTTTGATTTGTTAAAAAAGTTTGAAATATCCAATAAATGTCGTTCCACTTCATGATTGTGTCCCACTTGTTGTTGCTTCTTCACAAAAAAATACAGTTTTATATCTTTATGTTTGAAGCCTGAATTGTGGCAAAATGTCGCAAAGTTCAAGGGGGCCGAATACTTTCGCAAGGCACTGTATGTGAGATATGCGACCTGACAGTTGCAGGGAACGGAAACTGAGAGAGACAGATATAGAGATAACGGAAGTGAGGGATGGAGGGAGAGAGAGAGAGAGAGAGAGAGAGAGAGAGAGAGAGAGAGAGAGTGAGAGGGAGAGAGAGAAAAAATAAAATAAAATAAAATAAATTAGATGAAGGGAAAGATAGAGGGAAGAAGTGACAGTCTTGGAGGATGGTTGCAGTGGGAGGGAGGGGCAGATGGGTGTGTTTGGAGGGAAAGGAGGAAGAGAAGAGATAAGAAGACACAGAGAGAGAAATAGCGGGAGAGAGAAAGAAAGAAAGAAATGAGAGATGCATTAAGATTCAGGCTCAACTCTTTGCTGACTTGGGCAGAGGTTTCTGAGACAGATGCAGAAGAAAACAGTCACACAACCTTGGCCATGGTATTGCCACGGTTACCTGTCTGGCTCCGCCTTTTCTTCCACCTCAGACACAGGAAGCAGCCCAGCCAGTTGAGAGCCAGCAGCGGAGCCCCACCAACCACCGCCATTATCACAGTCTGATACAGTGACAACCCTCTTGTCTCTGGTTTACAAGAGAACCAAGAACAGGAATGAGTTGATCCACCATGATGACATCATAGGAAGCAAGATCCAGGAACAGGGTGTTCGGTTGTAAATAATTGTGGTTTGTATGATTAATAGCTTTTGTGTGATTAAGGGGAAGTAGAAAGAGGCCTTAAGTCTCTGGGGATGTTTTTGTATTGTAAGGTGATAGTAAAAGTAGAGAGAAAGGGTTAGTTGATATTAGGGAGTGTGTAGTTTTAGATAACTGTCTGTTAGGGTTCCGGTGACTGGAAACCACAGATATTTTCAATGGCCTAAACAGCAACAAGATAAGAGGAAGTGGTGCCAACAGTGGTTGAGATGATTGAAACTCCTGGGTCATGGTTAGCAGCAGACCATGTCCTTAAGCTCCATGGAAAGTGCTGTGTGATGTGAGTGGAAAACTACTGATATATCATTGTATGGGTGGGAAGCTTTGCTGGGATATAAGAGTGCTGCGCCACTCGAAAGGCACATATACGGCTGCACCACTCGATGGGCGCCCATTACAGCTGTTGCGTCTTTGGTATTTAATAATTGAACTTCACTATGTTTTTTGACTCTTTTGTGGTAAATACGTTTATTGCATAATGAGTCAAACTTATTAAGGGATAATAATAATCAGTATGTAAGCTGGTCTCTCACTTCCTTTATTGATAGAAGACTAACAGAAGGAAAGAAAGTAGCATTTATGGCCACGGCTGCCATAACTACAGTACCATTACTCAAAGAGCACACATTTAAGGGCATTTGAGGTGCATACTGTATATTAACATGATTTAGCCAGCTTAGAAAATAGGTGTTTTCCATAGTTCCAAAAAATATTGGGTAAACTTACCTTCCCCTAAGGGATCCTCTTCCTGGACTGCTCCTTCCCACTCTGGTTAGAAGAACCATGGAAGACAGGGAAAAAAACATCAATGCTGTTCTATCACTGCAAGATAAACCTGGGTCAAATGTCAAATGACATCCTATTCCCCATATAGTGCCAAGACTATTAATGTTCTACAAAATGGGGCATAGGATGTCATTAGAGACATAACCTGATCTCAACACCAGCTGGGCAGGAGTCCAAACCATCTAATGTCCGACCATTGTCCCTCTCCTAGCTTGGACCCAGAAGTCATGTTGTGAACTTGCTCTAGACTGACCCTCGGTGGTGATGGTGAGTACTGAGTTGTTGTCTGCGTAGTCACTCTCTCCCATGGAGTTGAGTGCGTTGACAGAAAAGTTGTATGTAGTGGCGGGGGACAGGCCTGTCACAATGAAGATGTTTGCTCTCGGAGGGAACACATCCACGTAGAGGAAACTCACAGAGTCAGCCCAACGGTACCTGTCAATCAACAGTATCTTAGTCAGTACAGGGATGGGCTCTAACCTGACAGGAGTGAAATGGAATTGACCCTTGATCCAGACCTGTTCCTAATATCCCTATCAAGGATGTGTTGGTTGCTTATGAATGCAAAGAAGAGATCACAATATTTGACACATCATGTTCTGCCAAACTGTAGTCAATGCTCTATCACCTGACACGGAATCTCTGCTCCAAGCCCCCATCGAAGCCTGGGATCCATTCTAGAGTTGCAGAGGCATGGGTGAAGCTGACCAGGCGGAATTCTGAGGGAGGATCTGGTTGATCTGTGTGTTAGAGAGAGAGATGGAAGGTAAGAGAACGAGAGAGAGAAAGGGCAGAGAAAGGGAGAGAAAATTGGGGGAAAAACAGGGTGGGAAAAATGTAGAGAAATGGAAAGAGAGAGAGAGAAAGAAGGGGGGGTAGATTGAAGGGTAGGTGAAATTGGAGGATAGAAAGGATAAACAAGAGAATGACAGAGGAAGAGAGCAGAAGAGAAGGAGAGTTCAGCACCAGAATGAGAGAGAGAAGCTGTGCTTGCAGGCGTATAGGCAGCTCTGTTTGCAGAGTAAATCATTTCCATGATCAGTTCCGCTCATAAGATATGAGGTTAGAGGGGTCAGTCTTATTTGGATCTGTCTTTTTTTAATCCAAACAGCGGCAGCGAGGCGGGCAGGGATAGAATACAGCCTTCTTTCCGTTCCCGGCCTTCTGATGATAAGGAAGCATATAACATTTATTATCGCTGCGTCAGATTAATTATGAATATTCAAGGCAGTAAAAAAAAACAGAGGGAGAGAAAAAAACAGCAGTGAATATTGAATTGTATTTCACGCTTTTAAACATTAAATGAGTCCAATGGAGGCCAGGGGGCTCGCTGGGAGCAGGGGCCGTGTTGACATCGCCGGCGTAGGAATACACTTGCTAGTGAGCCAGAGGGCGACTCAGCCTATCTGACAGAGCGAGGAATTAGAGCTATAGGCAGGGGATAAAGGAGAGATACTCGGGTGTCTGACACTGAGGACTGACACTGAGGACTTGCTCTTCCTACAGTCGAGAGAGACAGAACATTTTCTCTATAAGCTGGAGGGTCCTCCCACACTAATAAAATTGTGGACATGGCAGCACATACACAAACACACAAACACTATGGATGTAGCTAAATTAGGACCAATGGGACTCTAGCAGTTGGCTGTAAAGTACGTGTTTTACATCATAGCAACATCCCTGGGCCCTGATATCTGACTTAACCTTTGACCTTTTACCCATTCACACACACACACACACACACATACTGGTGCTGAGCAGTTGGATGTTGAGTGTGTCTTCTCCCAGAGTGTTGCGAGCAGTGCAGGTGAATACTGCGTAGTCCAGCGCTGCACTCACATTCACCACGGTTACCGTGCTGGTGTGTAATGAGCCCTCCCTAACGGTCTTCTCCTGGTACCTGCAGCACACGCAGCACACGCAGCACACACACACACACACACACACACACACACACACACAATATGGTTATAGGGCAGACAGCAGGCACTGTGACAGGTATTTGCATAGGGAGAGGCAAAGTCCCAAATTAAGATTTAATGGTGAGATACTGAATGAATGTATAAACTATGGAAACTAATCTAGTTATCCACCATCATGAATATTTTGCCACATTCTCATGACACAGTAGTTTACGTTTCTACATTGTTGGGGATATGTGTGGCTATGTTTGAGTACGTGAGCGTGTGTGTGTGTGGAACGGGGAGAAGGTGAGAACCAGATGGAGAGTGAGGGGTGGGATGTGCTCTCACCTGGGGTGTATGAAGTCTATGGGCACGCCATTTTTAGCCCAGGAGAAGTGGAGCCGGGGGATGCCCTCTCCCTGGCACACCACCTCAGCTGTTCTGGTGCCATCCCCTCTGCTCGCCACCTTATTCCACTGAGCCCCCTTCTGGAGCTCTGGCTTAACTACACAAAAAAGGACAAACACACAGCCAGAGATGTTCACATTGTACATGTACAAACAGAAATGGATAGACAGAAACATGGAATACAAGCAAATTAATACAGATATGCATAGACATAGTGAATGGTGCCACACAAACAAAGACACCCACAACACTTTTCCACTCCATTGCACCCATGATGTATTCACACGACATGATTGATAGATCTTGGTAGAGCTCGTTAGACTCACAGCGCACCACCAGCTGGACTGAAACGCTGGCAGTGGGCTCTATGTTGTTGTCGGCAGTGCACTGGTAGCGTCCGGCGTGTGCCCGAGTCGCCCCTTGGATGGTCAGCTGCCCAGTGGCCTCATCCTGGCTCTGCTCCCCCATCTCCTCCATCTCCCCCTCACCCTGAGGAAGACAGGGATAGTGACAAATGAGAGGAAGACAGGAGGACAGCATGCACATCTTCGTACACCCCCACCCCCTCCTGTGCAAGATCAGTACAGGTACTCCAGGGGGAGCGGAGAAAGAGAGAGAGAAAAAGAGTAAAAGAGAGAAAAAAAGAGAGCAGTAGATACAGGATAGAGAGCATACGTTGATGAATGTGCCCTTTAGTTGCCGCGCCATAATGAAAGCAATTTTTCTGGATTTGGGCCAAGTGTGGAGCCGGGAGCCGGGAGAGGTGGGGCGGAAGGATAGTTAGAGCCGCTGAAATATGGCACATCACTGCATTTAAGAGGGGGAGTGATAAACAGTAAGAAATGGTCAAATAAAAGAAAGGAGGCCAGATAAAGGGAAATCAAATCAGGAGAAAGGAGAGGTGAGATGAGATGGGGATATGGGGGTTCTCACCAGCCATTTCCAGGAGAACATTTCAGTGTTGATGATGGGGTTGGCATCTGCTACACAAAACAGGTCTGCTGTCTCCCCCACGTCCACATACACTGGGTCCTTCTCCATCTTCACACTAGGGGCATCTGGGGAGTAGACAATAAGAAAGTAGGACGAGAGAAACAATATGAAAGTACAATTCTACTTTAGAACTTAAGGAACAATCAGTCACTCACCACTCACCGACCTCCAACTCTCTCTCTAATTCTATTCATTCTATTCAATTCTATTCCATTCTATTCATCACTGATCCTACAGACACCCTGTACATACTGTAAATAATGACCTTTCTCTAAGTGACCACTTTATATGAAATATCTGCCAATCAATTTAACCCCAGTATATTTTAGAACTGTCCCAACCCCCTACTGTCAAACACCCCTGCCCAATTCAATGTCCCTAAATTGGGCCACATCACCCTGGAGGTTCCCCATTGCATGCCGCCTGTCCTCCACTTTAACTTTGAGCGAGACAGAGGCAGGGAGGGTGCAGTCATCATGACCCACTTTCCCTCCTTCCATCCCTCCTTCAGTCAGTCACTATGTCCTGAATACAGCAGCACTATGACTCCATCAACATACTGTAGTGTAATCCCTTTCCACCTGACTGTGTGCTCTTCTCTTCCTGTGGGTGCCATCTACTTATAACAGTAGTGGCATTAGTGTCCCAACGCCCCCGTCTGTGCTCATACACACAGCACACTGATGGAATCACCAGAGACACTTAAGGCCTTCTCACACACCACATTCATTTTAACCAGGAACAACATTGTTAAGTAGCCTACCCATTAAAGCTATTACAATCCTCTATACATTATGGAAACCTCCAACTGTCAGGTTCCTTCGGATCAGGACAGCGCTGTGCTGTCTGTCCATTAGGCTTGTACTGTACTGTAGGTTTTACTGAAACATTCAGACCTAAATTCAGAACAGTGCGATTGTTACATCATTAAGAGGGCAGTGGGATGGGGATGTGTCGGTCGGTTGGTTTAAGGTTGTGACAGAATTTGTGTTTTTGGGTATACAACACTAGCATGTAATGTAGGTGGCTTGATGAACCACACTCGCATGAGGACTGAGTAACCTTGCCTGTCCTGAGTCCTGAAGACTTGTGTTCAATCCCTGAGCTAATGCCTAGACTTGAGTTCAGTGTTCTAACACGGTGTTGAGGTGAGTAGACAGACCAGATTCAACGCCAGTGAGACTTACACTGTACGTCCAGAGTGATGGTGGTATTGTCAGACCCCACCTCGTTGGTACAGTTCACAGTGTAGACCCCGGTGTCTCTCCTTGTCACATTCCAGATCTCAAACGCTGTGCTCTCAGTAAAGTGGTACCGAGGATCCATTTCTGTTCATAAACACACACACACACACACACACACACACACACACACACACACACACAGCCACACAAAAATATTCATTATAAATGCATAAACCACATGTCCCTAAGCCACTCATGGCTTATAAGTGACATCTAATGCTATATTATTGATTGGCCTGGCAAAATTCCCACAGAAACAACAGCCCATGTGTCAGACCACCACTGTACCACAGCACCCCTCCTTTAATGGCTGGGTAACCCCTCCGGGAGGTGGGTGCAGTGGTGGAGGTTGAGGTGGGAGGTTAGGGACAGGAGTGTGGTGGCTGTGGCCCGGTGCCAGGGAACTACAGACTACAAAGGGAAGCACAGCCGAGAGCTGCCTAGTGACACGAGCCTACCAGACGAGCTAAACATCTTCTATGCTCGCTTGGCGGGAAATAACACTGAAACATGCATGAGAGCACCAGCTGTTCCGGAAGACTATGTGATCACGCTCTCCGCAGCCGATGTGAGTAAGACCTTTAAACAGATCAACATTCACTAGATTACCAGGACGTGTACTGCGAGCATGCGCTGACCAACTAGCAAGTGTCTTCACTGATATTTTCAACCTCTCCATGTCCAAGTCTGTAATACCAACATGTTTTAAGCAGACCACCATAGTGCCTGTGCCCAAGAACACTATGGTAACCTGCCTATATGACTACCGACCCGTAGCACTCACATCTGTAGCCATGAAGTGCTTTGAAAGGCTGGTCATGGCTCAACATTTACACCATTATCCCAGAAACACTAGACCCACTCCAACTACCATACCTGTCCAACAGATACACAGATGATGACATCTCTATTGCATTCCACACTGCCCTTTCCCACCTGGACAAAAGGAACAACGTGAGAGAGAATGATATTTATTGACTACAGCTCAGCGTTCAACACCATAGTGCCCTCAAAGCTCATCAATAAGCTAAGACCCTCGTACTGAACGTGTCCATCTGCAACTGTATCCTGGACTTCTTGACAGGCCACCCATAGGTCAGGAAGGTAGGCAATAACACATCTGCCATGCTGACCCTCAACACTTAGTCACCTCCTGTACTCCCAGTTCACCTACGACTGCGTGACCACGCATGACTCCAACACCATAATTATGTTTGCTGACGACCGACAACGACAACTTATAGGGGAGGAAGTTAGAGATTGCAAGAACAACAACCTTTTCCTTAACGTCAACAAGACAAAGGAGCTGATCGTGGACTACAAAAAACGGAGGCCAAGCACGCCCCCATTCACATTGATGGGGTTGTAGTGGGGCTGTAGTGGGTCGAGAGCTTCAAGTTCGTTGGTGTACACGTCACTAAGGATCTATCATGGTCCACACACCAACACAGTCGTGAAGAGGGCACGACAACATCTCTTCCCCCTCAGGAGGCTGAAAGGATTTGACATGGGCCCTGGCTGCATCACCGCTTGGTATGGTAACTGCTTGGCATCCGACCGCAAGGCACTATAGACGATAATGCGTAAGGCCTAATGCTCCCTGCCTTCTAGGACCTCTATACTAGGCGGTGTCAGAGGAAGGCCCTAAATATTGTCAAAGACTCCAGCAACCCTAGTCATAGACTGTTCTCTCTGCTACTGTACGGCAAGTGGTACTGATACACCAAGTTTTGAACCAACAGGACCCTGAACAAGCCATAAGACTGCTAAATAATTAGTTAAATAGCTAACCAAATAGCTACCCGGACCATCTGCGTTGACCCTTTTGGCACTAACTTTAAATATGCTACTGTTACTGTTTATTTTATGTCACTTTATTCCTTGTTCCATGTACATATCAACCTTGTATGCCTGCAAATTAACTCGGTATCGGTACCACGTGTACAGTGTATAGACAAGTTATCATTACTCATTGTGTATTTATTATTACTTTTATTATTGTGTTTTACTTTTCTATTATTTCTCTATTTTTTTCTCTCTGCATTGTTGAGAAATAAACTTAGTTCACAAGATTAAACATTTAGGATCTAGGTTGTGAGATGTTGGAAACCAACCAGAAAAACCTGGCTTTAACCCGCAAAACGGAATGTAAGGAAGTAAGCATTTCACTGTTGTTTACAAAGCATGTGATTAATAAAATACAATTTGATTTGATTTGAACAAGAATCACATCAGGCAGGTTCACATTGCTGCCCGACCTGCCATGTTCTATTTAGAGCATGAATGGCAGCTGATACGAGCACAGTTGCTGGCTCAGCTGTAGAGAGTTGGCTGGCTATGTAGAGATACCACAGGGAGAAAGGACGAGAACAGGGTGGATCACCTTTGTGCAGCTCCTCCTTGCGGTAGAGCCAACTGCAGGAGACGTCATCTGGATTGGCCGAGACCAGCAAGGGAAGGATGGCTGTATCATCCTCCACTACCTGTATCTTCTGGGGATGGTCAGGGATGAACTCTGGGGGATCTGACACACACACACACACACACACACACACACACACAAACACACACACACACACACAAAGGGAAAAAAACATACAAGCGCAGACACAAAGAAACCATGTCAGCCATGAAAGGCGACAGCAGTGCAAATGAAAGAAAAACCTGCTGAGAAGCGGTGTCCACCAATATCACAAAAATACTGAATTCACACAGGAGGCCGGGGTGAGAGGCAAGGAGAGAGAGAGGTAGGTAGAGAATGAGGGCGGGAGGGAGGAAGGGAGGGAGGAAGGGAGAGGGACAGGCATTAAAACACAGAGTGACAGTAGTGTTGTCCAACAGCAGCTGCACACAAACACACAGTGACATTCCTTCATGCTCGCACGGAGCAGCAGGCTTTGAAAAGCTGGCTGGCTACAGCCTGCGAAACAGCATCAAAGAATAACATGGCTGTGCTGCAAAGCACACACACAATTAGAACAACACTGCCGTAGAGCCTGACTAACCCACAGTCACAACAAAGGAATACAGTAACACACACTCATACACACACACACACACACACACACACACACACACACACACACACACACACACACACACACACACACACACACACACACACACACACACACACACACACACACACACACACACACACACACACACACACACACACACACACACACACAAACACAGAGAACATCACAAACACACAAACACTTCCATGCACACTATCGTGTCACATTACCATCATGCTTCAAGCCTCACACACACCAGCACACACTTTATTTTTCTCCTACTCATAACTGTGCACACATTTTCAATACTTTATTTGGATCCCCAGTGAAACAAATTAAGTATTCACAGTGAAACAAATAAAATATTCACAGTGAAACATATAAAGTATTCAAAAGCTCTGTATAACACACAGAGAGAAATAGACACATGTATACAACCCACACACTCTTCACCACTCACAGAGGACGTTGAGCTTGTAGAAGGTGTTGACTCCCTCAGACAGCAGAGAGCTGTAGGCCTGACAGGTGATCCTCTGGCCATGGTGCTGGGAGGACAGGGGGAGGGACAGAGTACTGCGTACTGATATGCCCCCAAACGTTGTGTTCTTAGGAGGCAGATCGACCCCTTTCAGCCTGGGAGAGGGAGAGATGAGAGGAGAACATTTGGCGGGTCTATTTTGAACATTCGATAAATCCGTGGCAGGGTTGCCGTTTTAATTGATAAAATAACAACTTCATATTTTTTTCTGTGCTCTGACAGTTGATAAATTTATTCTGTAGTGTGTGCGTGCCATCAGAGCAGCACTGAGACAGGCTGCTTGCACAGAATGCTCACAGTGGTGCTGAGGAAAACGTCAGAGAACGATAGAGGCCTCTAGTGGCCAAATGGCCGTTTTATCATGGGCAGCGTCAATGAGGGCTTCCACCATGCTTCCTCCATTTTAATGTAGTCAAAGTATTCAACTGGGTGGGGATTCCTATGGGTTGTAGCCTCGGTGGCGGTGCCCATGCTGTCACAGATGCTATAATGGCACAGATATAAAGATTTGCCCTCTATCTATTTACTATCTTGTAAAACGCATAATCCTCTCCTGCTTTCCCACTTCTTGCTCTTCCCCTCATGTGACTTTCACTCACTACTCACCGATCTTACCTGAGCTAGCTAGCTAACTAACGTCTACACGTAATGGCAGCGTTTGATAACACAATTAATGCAAGTGTGAAGCCAACTTATGGAAAACAGTTCACAAGTGAAGTTACATTTATGTTAACAGGATATTGTTGCCTAATCATTCACGTTAGCCCATGGATGGATTTTGACTCAGCGTGCAAGTCTGTGTTGATGAGGGCAGTCCAAAATAGACCTATCGTCCAGCAGGTAGAACAAGGCTTTGGGTACAAACTACGGGCCGGGTTGCAACAGCTTTCTGTCATGATTGGCGGGTTACGGTGCAGCCGCGGTATTGTGGCAGGTGCGGTTTGCAAAAAATGGCCCTGCACAAGACTGTAGTCTAGGGTCTCCATTAACTCCACGGCCCACAGACCGGCTCTGCTTAACCTGCCCTCCCCTCACCTGGTTGAGCCCAGGCTCCAGGAGATGTTGGCCTGGGGGTTGCTGCTCCCAGACAGACAGTCCAGACTGAGGTTTTGGCCCCGACGCAGCTCCTTCTGCTTGGCTATGATTGTCACACTCACTGCAGGGACTGGGGAGGGGTGTAGGGGTAGAAGAGAGAGGACAAGACACCACTGTCAACATACTGAGGCTGCTGATTCCGTGTCTTTGCAGCTATATATTGAATCTACCTATCATCTTGAATGAATTATCTATCATCTAGAATATAGCTAATGCTTTCCTCCTCTATTATTCAGGTCCATAAAGGCTAGTATTAATCCACTCATGCCCAGAACCCAGTCTGTAAGACTCACACTGGACCATGAGTTTGACAGAGGCGTTGAGGACCATCTTGGCCTTATTGGTGGCATTACAGCGGTAGGTAGCCATGTTGTCACTGGGCTGGAGGCGCACGGCCAGTTCTTTGGACACGCCTTTATCAGAGGGCACCTGTTTGGGGTAGTCTGATAACGCCTTATCATCCTGCGGTGTGGAGAGGAGAGTAGAGAGTGGAGGACATGGTACTGTACAGACAGAGAGTCTTAACTGTTACAACTTTTGACAACTTAACCAATCGAAATGTATGTTGTCATACAATACACACATGTACACACCTTGTACCAGTTGAGGGTTCCTTTGGGACTTCCCCCAATAGAGAAGCAGATGAGGCGTATGATGGTTCCTGATCTCAGAGGAAGCCCTGGGGGAGGGGCTTCTATCCACACTTTCTGAGGAGGGTCTGGGAGGGGAGGGGGAGGAGGAGAGAGAGATAGGGGTGAAGGGGAGGGAGTACAGAGAGGAAGGGGAGAGAGAGTGAGAGGGGAGGGTGTAAGGGAGAGAGAGATGGGGGAGGGAGAGAGAGAGAGAGAGAGAGAGAGAGAGAGGGGAGGGGAGGGGGCGGGCGGGAAAGAGAGAGGGGGTTGTGTCTATATTGTTATAGTTACAGAAAGCACAGATTGAGAGTGTTGCAATTGTTACTGTACAATGCATAGTTATGTTCTGGTTGTGCAAGGTTTTTTCACGATTGTACTTGTCATAGTCATTCAATAGAGATTCCCTACAACATTAGGCTTGTAGGGTTGTTGTTGTCACAGTCCTATCCAGAGACTCACAGAAAACAATGAGGTTGTTGGACTGGCTCTTGGAGAAGCGTGTGCCCTTGTTGAAGGTCTCACAGGTGAGGGGCAGCCCGTTTTCCTCCCGAGAGACAACATGGGTCAGGTTAGACATGGTTGTCTTCCCCCCGTGGTCTCCCTGGAGACAGGAAAGGACACATGACAACGTCAGGAAGAGACAGGAAGTTCTAGTGTCCCTAAACATTTTCCTTAAAAAATGTTAAATACACAGTAAGCTGCTCTCAGGAAATACAATAATAATACTGTTTTGATGATGGAAATGATCTTTGTGTCTCTCTAACTCTTACTCGTGCTCTACTTACATTGTGCCTGGTCCCTGATAATAAACAAACAAATAAATCACATGCATATACTTCTTCCTGCTCGCAAAAACCTGTAATAAACTTAATCAAACCCCCATTTGCTCCTGCATGATGCTAGTCATGTCTGCTTTGCACGCAGGGTTCATCAAGGCTTTCATTGAGATGATTAGTGCAAAAGCCTTTTCCAGAGAGAAACAGACACAAGAAGGAAAGCGTTCACAAAGAACCACCACTGAGGTGTCAGTCTTTATTAACCCTCAGACGTATTCAGGCACATTAAAGCTGGATAGAATGCAGCAGTAAATGCTAGATCAAATGAAAATTATTTCTCCAAATGAACAAAGAGCCGAAATAATGGTTCTCTCAACTCCCATGTCAGCTTTTATTCACTTTTATCTCATTAACATACTCAAAAGCCAAGAGAGAAGAATACTGGAACCCTTTTTGAGGATTCACTCATTGGCAAAGCCTTGTGTAGTATAGACTGAATAGTAGTTCTTTGGTCAGAGCAGAGAAAGAATGAAGAACAGATTTAATGTGGTTAAGGTGGAAACTCTACACGGAGTAGAATAATATGAGTTCTTTCAGAATCAAAGGCTTCTCTCACAGATGCTTGTCATTGGGCGCGCGAGATGTGCAAATCAGACTGCCTGAAGTCTGAATTAAGTATTTTAAGTGTGTATTGACTTCTGAGGTGTAGTTTGAAAGGTAATTTTCAATTCAATTTACAGTACATAAAGAAGCCACAGCAGGCAACCAATACATGTACCGAAATTACAGAGGGTTATATACACAAAAAGTCAAAGTCTTGTTTCCGTTGTGGTAGTCTTGTTTCCTGTTGGTAGGCAAAGGGACTACAAAGGGAAACTCATCCGCGAGCCTACCAGATGAGCTAAATGCCTTTTATGCTCGCTTCGAGGCAAGCAACACTGAAGCATGCATGAGAGCACCAGCTGTTCCGGACAACTGTGTGATCACGCTCTCCGTAGCTGATGTGAGCAAGACCTTTAAACAGGTCAACATTCACAAGCCACTGGGCTTGACGGATTACCAATACGTGTACTCAAAGCATGCGCAGACAAACTGGCAAGTGTATTCACTGACATTTTCAACATCTCCCTAACCGAGTATGTAATACCTATATGTTTCAAATAGACCACCATAGTGAAGGTAACCTGCCTAAATTATTACCACCCAGTAGCCATGAAGTGCTTTGAAAGGCTGCTCATGGCTCACATCAACACCATCATGCTGGAAACCCTAAACTCACTCCAATTCGCATACCTCTCCAACAGAGCCATAGATGACGCAATCTTAATCACACTCCACACTGCCCTTTCCCACCTGGACAAAATGAACACCTATGTGAGAATGCTGTTCAATGACTACAGCTCAGCATTCAACACCATAGTACCCACAAAGCCCATCACTAAGCTAAGAACCCTGGGACTAAACACCTCCCTCTGTAACTGAATCCAGGACTTCCTAACGGGCCGCCACCAGGTGTTAAGGGTAGGGAACAACTAATCTGCCACGCTGATCCTCAACACTGGGAACCCTCAGGAGTGCATGCTTAGTCCCCCCCCTGTACTCCCTGTTCACCCAAGATTGCGACTCCAACACCATCATTAAGTTTGCTGATGACACAACAGTGGTAAGCCGGATCCCCGACAACAATGAGACAACCTTTGGGGAGGAGGTCAGAGACCTGGCAGTGTGGTGCCAGGACAACAACCTCTCCCTCAATGGGAGCAAGACAAAGTAGATGATCGTAGACTATAGGAAAAGGAGGGCCGAACAGGCCTCCATTAACATAGACGGGGCTGAAGTGGAGTGGGTCGAGAGTTTCAAGTTCCTTGGTGTCCACATCACCAACAAACTATTATGGTCCAAAAACACCAAGACAGTTGTGAAGAGGGCATGACCACAACCAGATCCTCAAAAAGTTCTACAGCTGCGCCATCGAGAGCATCCTGCGGTTGCATCACTGCCTGGTATGGCAACTGACTGTAAGTGTAGTGCTTAAGGCCCAGTAAATCACTTGGGCCAAGCTTCCTGACATCCAGGACCTATATACTAGACGGTGTCTAAGACTCCAGTCACCCAAGTCATTGACTGTTCTCTCTGCTTTCGCATGGCATGCGGTACCGGAGCGCCAAGTCTCGGACCAAAAGGCTCCTTAATAGCTTCTACCACCAAGCCATAAGACTGCTGAACAAGTAATCAAATGGCCACACAGACTATTTACATTGACCCCACCCCTTGTTTTTACACTGCTGCTACTCGTTGTTTATTATCTATGCACAGTCACTTTACATACTACCTCGACTAACCTTTATCCCCGCACATTGACTCGGTACCATTAACCCCTGTATATAGCCTCGTTATTGTTATGTACTTTTCTTGTGTTACTGTTTTTACATTTTTACTTTAGTTTATTTGGTAAATATTTTCTTAACTCTATTTATTGAACAGCATTGTTGGTTAAGGTCTTGTAAGTAAGCATTTCACGGTAAGGTTTCACCTGTTGAATTCGGCACATGTGACAAATACAATTAGATTTGATTTGATTTGAAGTGGCTGCAGGGCAATACAAGTGACATGGGCACTCTGTGCCATACATTCCATTATGCACATATTTACGTATTTACAAAAAAAGCAGATATGTGCATCTACCAAATCACTTCACCAGTGCAGAGTGGCTTTACACTTTGCTAGGAGGCTATGTCAACATTAACCAAGCCTTGCAGTAGTGTTTGAACCTAAGACTGGCAGAAACCGTTTTTATCTCAGCCGGGAGTTTGTTCCACTCTACTGCTCTTGAACCAACATGGCACGAAATCTGTGGCACTGCCTCTCATGGTGTAGGAATGAGAGTCCCCAACAGTTGTAAGAGAGTTCTTTAGACACTGGGGGACTGTACATACATTTTGTTGCTCCCTGCCTACAGACAGAAGCTAAAACAAAAAGCTCCCACGCTGAGGTCTGTTCAACGCTGGTCCGACCAATCTGATTCCACGCTCCAAGACTGCTTCCATCACATGGACTGGGATATGTTTCGTATTACGTCAGACAACAACATTGACGAATACGCTGATTCGGTGAGTGAGTTCATTAGAATGTGCGTTGAAGATGTCGTTCCCATAGCAACGATTAAAACATTCCCAAACCAGAAACCGTGGATTGATGGCAGCATTCGCGTGAAACTGAAAGCGCGAACCACTGCTTTTAATCAGGGCAAGGTGACCGGAAACATGACCGAATACAAACAGTGTAGCTATTCCCTCCGCAAGGCAATCAAACAAGCTAAGCGTCAGTATAGAGACAAAGTAGAATCGCAATTCAACAGCTCAGACACAAGAGGTATGTGGCAGGGTCTACAGTCAATCACGGATTACAAAAAGAAAACCAGCCCAGTCACGGACCAGGATGCCTTGCGCCAGGCAGACTAAATAACTTTTTTGCCCGCTTTGAGGACCAAAACATGCGGACTCTCCTTCACTGCAGCCGAGGTGAGTAAAACATTTAAACGTGTTAACCCTCGCAAGGCTGCAGGCCCAGACGGCATCCCCAGCCGCGCCCTCAGAGCATGTGCAGGCCAGCTGGCTGGTGTGTTTACGGACATATTCAATCAATCCCTATCCCAGTCTGCTGTTCCCACATGCTTCAAGAGGGCCACCATTGTTCCTGTTCCCAAGAAAGTTAAGGTAACTGAACTAAACGAATACCGCCCCGTAGCACTCACTTCCGTCATCATGAATTGCTTTGAGAGACTAGTCAAGGACCATATCACCTGCACCCTACCTGACACCCTAGACCCACTCCAATTTGCTTCCCGCCCAAATAGGTCCACAGACGATGCAATCTCAACCACACTGCACACTGCCCTAACCCATCTGGACAAGAGGAATACCTATGTGAGAATGCTGTTCATCAACTACAGCTCAGCATTTAACACCATAGTACCCTCCAAACTCGTCATCAAGCTCGAGACCCTGGGTCTCGAACCTGCCCTGTGCAACTGGGTACTGGACTTCCTGACGGGCCGCCCCCAGGTGGTGAGGGTAGGTAACAACATCTCCACCCCGCTGATCCTCAACACTGGGGCCCCACAAGGGTGCGTTCTGAGCCCTCTCCTGTACTCCCTGTTCACCCACGACTGCGTGGCCACGCACGCCTCCAACTCAATCATCAAGTTTGCGGACGACACAACAGTGGTAGGCTTGATTACCAACAACAACGAGACGGCCTACAGGGAGGAGGTGAGGGCCCTCGGAGTGGGGTGTCAGGAAAATAACCTCACACTCAACGTCAACAAAACTAAGGAGATGATTGTGGACTTCAGGAAACAGCAGAGGGAACACCCCCCTATCCACATCGATGGAACAGTAGTGGAGAGGGTAGCAAGTTTTAAGTTCCTCGGCGTACACATCACAGACAAACTGAATTGGTCCACCCACACAGACAGCATCGTGAAGAAGGCGCAGCAGCCCCTCTTCAACCTCAGGAGGCTGAAGAAATTTGGCTTGTCACCAAAAGCACTCACAAACTTCTACAGATGCACAATCGAGAGCATCCTGTCGGGCTGTATCACTGCCTGATACGGCAACTGCTCCGCCCACAACCGTAAGGCTCTCCAGAGGGTAGTGAGGTCTGCACAACGCATCACCGGGGGCAAACTACCTGCCCTCCAGGACACCTACACCACCCGATGTCACAGGAAGGCCATAAAGATCATCAAGGACAACAACCACCCGAGCCACTGCCTGTTCACCCCGCTATCATCCAGAAGGCGAGGTCAGTACAGGTGCATCAAAGCTGGGACCGAGAGACTGAAAAACAGCTTCTATCTCAAGGCCATCAGACTGTTAAACAGCCACCACTAACATTGAGTGGCTGCTGCCAACACACTGACTGGAATTGATGTAAAATAGATCACTAGCCACTTTAAACAATGCTACTTAATATAATGTTTACATACCCTACATTATTTATCTCATATGTATACGTATATACTGTACTCTATATCATCTACTGCATCTTTATGTAATACATTAATCAGTAGCCACTTTAAACTATGCCACTTTGTTTACATACTCATCTCATATGTATATACTGTACTCGATACCATCTACTGCATCTTGCCTATGCCGCTCTGTACCATCACTCATTCATATATCTTTATGTACATATTCTTTATTCCTTTACACTTGTGTGTATAAGGTAGTAGTTTTGGAATTGTTAGCTAGATTACTCGTTGGTTATTACTGCATTGTCGGAACTAGAAGCACAAGCATTTCGCTACACTCGCATTAACATCTGCTAACCATGTGTATGTGACAAATAAAATTTGATTTGATTTGATTTACACAGTTTCATGGGCTAATCTCAGCTTCAACTGATAGCCACTGTAGTTCGCTGAGCTGAGAAGGGCCAACATGACATTCTATTCTGAGCTGTCTCTAGCTTGTTCTTGAAGAACTTAGGGTAGCTGCTGTACAATTTAGTACACACCAAAGTGAGGCTGCACTAATGCTACTGGAAGTGTTTTCTGGAAGCTTCCTTTATCTAGCGTGTAAGCTAGGCAGGCTACTTACTACCTGGGAAGGTCTCCCACCCAGAAGTACGAGATGGAGAGGGGGGCGGGTATTGGTTAACCTCAAGTCTCCCTACTGGAAGCCCGAGGTAGGGGGAGCGGTGGAATCTATCAAATGGCGAACCTCTAACTTTGTACAGTACTAATGCAATTAGTAAAATCAGTTACAATACGAAATGCTCCCAAATAAACCACAATTCATTCATAATACTGTGAATATATAGTTTCACAGACATATTGTTGCTTTTTCGGGGGGGGGGGGTTTGTGAGAAATGGTTAAGAATAATATAAAACCAGTCTGCACACCACCAAGGTGAACTGGTTTAGTCTTGACTCTTGGTTGACAGTGTTGGGGGATGGGTAATGTATTATTGCTGGAGTGACAAATCAACACAAATGGATAAGAAAAGGTCTAAGGTGTCAGATGCCCAGTTTAGGAAAAAGAGGAAAGAAGAAGAGGAGAAACACGCAAAAGATAAAGGTATGCAGCTATGTCATCTCTTTATGAGTATAATATTATGCATGTAATGAAATAGGCTAGTGTTATGTATGTTAGCATACTGTATGTTGCTCTGTTACTTGCAATGCTATTACATATAGGGCAACAATATTCAGTTTTCTGTCCAACTAACTTACGCAATATTGGATATAATTTCACACAGTTTCATCATGATAATGATGATTGCCTGCAGCAAAACGATTACAACCTAACTAGCACATTATTGATTCGGTTAACTTTCATTGAGGTGACATCATAAAGGTTTTCTGTGATTGTATTGACTAAGTCCTGAGTTCAGTAAGGGGAATGTCCAATGCTGTAGGCTAAATTAAAAGACATCTATATTATGCTGATATTTTGGACTGCTGACTTCACACGACAGCAGTCCAGAACACCAAAACTGCATATTGAGTCTTTTGGGGTGACTTATGCCTAGAATTAGCCAAGGAGGTTGTATGGTTCAATTGGTTCCTATTCTGAAAATTAATGACATAATGACATGTATATTTAATTGTGCAACAAATGTATTTAGGGTGTCAGACTCATATACTGTATTTCAATGCAAATTCAGAGGCCAGCACCCTCTGGCACTGGCCAGGATGAGGAGCTATCTACCTCCTCAGTCACACAGGCCACTTCAGAATGATCTCGGAGCCTCAGGATGAGGAGCCATCCACCTCCTCACCCACACAGGTGTCTTCACAAATGTTTTTGAGCCTGAGGATGAGGATGAAGACCCATTTGCTTCCACTTCTCCCCAGCAGGATTCTTCGGATGTGTTTGTGCGCACGGGCATGTGTGTGTGTGGGTACACACACATGTGTTTATGTGTGCATGCCTGCATAACATAAACAAAATAAATAATTTCCCTTTTGCAAAGTTTTACGTTTCCATATTGTAGGTAACAATGATGATTTTATTATTACTGGATATGTATGTGGGATGTTCTACCACTATAAAAGCTGTGAATCACATGTGTAAACTAATGCCCATGTGCTCTTCATTAGAAATGCCTGTAGCAGCATCCCCACCAGATCCTGCTGCTGAGGATGAACCACTGTCTACAGACCCTGCTGCTGAGGATGAACCACTGTCTACAGACCCTGCTGCTGAGGATGAACCACTGTCTACAGACCCTGCTGCTGAGGATGAACCACTGTCTACAGACCCTGCTGCCGAGGATGAACCACTGTCTACAGACCCTGCTGCTGAGGATGAACCACTGTCTACAGACCCTGCTGCTGAGGATGAACCACTGTCTACAGACCCTGCTGCTGAGGATGAACCACTGTCTACAGACCCTGCTGCTGAGGATGAACCACTGTCTACAGACCCTGCTGCTGAGGATGAACCACTGTCTACAGACCCTGCTGCCGAGGATGAATCACTGTCTACAGACCCTGCTGCTGAGGATGAACCACTGTCTACAGACCCTGCTGCCGAGGATGAACCACTGTCTACAGACCCTGCTGCTGAGGATGAACCACTGTCTACAGACCCTGCTGCTGAGGATGAACCACTGTCTACAGACCCTGCTGCCGAGGATGAATCACTGTCTACAGACCCTGCTGCTGAGGATGAACCACTGTCTACAGACCCTGCTGCCGAGGATGAACCACTGTCTACAGACCCTGCTGCTGAGGATGAACCACTGTCTACAGACCCTGCTGCCGAGGATGAACCACTGTCTACAGACCCTGCTGCCGAGGATGAACCACTGTCTACAGACCCTGCTGCCGAGGATGAACCACTGTCTACAGACCCTGCTGCCGAGGATGAACCACTGTCTACAGACCCTGCTGCCGAGGATGAACCACTGTCTACAGACCCTGCTGCCGAGGATGAACCACTGTCTACAGACCCTGCTGCCGAGGATGAACCACTGTCTACAGACCCTGCTGCTGAGGATGAACCACTGTCTACAGACCCTGCTGACTGGCCTTCGGTTCTGACAAACAGAATTGGGACACAACTCGTTTGCAGAGGACTAAGTTAGGTACCATCTAACTTTGTTTTCCCAAGGAGTGAGTGTGATGGAAGAAGTTGCCGCCACCAGTATTTCAGGAAGACCTTGGTGAGTGGTGAACAAATCCCTAGAAGTTGGTTGGTGTTTTCTGAAAGAAACAACAGCCTCTTCTGCCTCTGCTGCAAACTTATTTGTAAGAAGAAAATGAATTTAGCAGGACTGCCAGACTGGAAACATATAAATGATTTTCTGACTTCACCGAACACCAGTCCAAATCACCAAAACTGCATGAAAACATGGAAAGAACTGGCAATGAGGATCAAAAAAGGGGAAACAATTGATAAGCATGAGATGGCACTTATGGAGCCTGAGAGGATAAGATGGAGAGAGGTGTTGACACGTCTGACTGCTATTGTGCAGTCTATGGCAATTAGAAATCTGGCACTAAGGGGACACACAGAAACACTGTACTTTCCATCAAATGGAAATCTCCTCAGAGAGGTTGAACTGACGGCACAATTTGATCCAGTCATGAAAGAGCCAAAAAAGGACCTCGAGTCACACCACCAGCTACCGTGGCCACCAAATACAGAATGAACTCATTGATTTGTTGAGCAGCAAGGTCATTAGATGTCAGCCACACTGAACAGTTGTCTGTTGTGATTAGAATTGTGTCACTGAAGGAGGAGCCCCACATAAAGGAACATTTATCTAAAAATTCCTTTTGCGGACTGCAGATGGAAGTGTTATGATAATGGGGCCAACAAGAGAGGCAAAAATGAAGGTGTCCAAGCCAGACTCCTGGAAATGAATCCAAGAGCTCTATTTGTGCCATGTGGAGTTCACACATTGAACCTGGTTATGTTTGATGCTGCTAAAAGTTATGTTGATGCCACGGGTTACTTTGGCATCTTCCACAAACTGTACACCTTGATCTCAGCCTCCACACAGCAATAGGCCATCCTGAAAGAACGTGTGGACATCACTTTGAAGATGTGGACTGAAACAAGGTGGGAGAGTAAAGTTAAGCGTGTCGAGCCACTGAGGTATCAGGCAGCAGCGGTGAGAGAGGCACTGATTGAGGTGAGGGATCAAACCAAAGACCCTGTAATAAAGATTGAGGCCCGGGCCTTGTCAGAGGAGGTGGGATCATACCGCTTCAGCGTCTTGAGCCAGGGAGCCATACAAGCTTGAACTGCCACTGTGATTCAGTGTGAGAATAAGTGTGTGTCGAAGTAAATGCAGGCCCCCTACCTCTTCCACACTGACCACGGTGGTGTTGAGTTCCCTGAAGCCCAACCACCAGCGGATGTGTACAGGCGGGTTACTGGAGGAGGTGTAACAGCACAGGGTCACCTCCTCTCCCTCTCTCGCCTCGAACAACCCCAGCACCATCACCTTCTCTGGCTCAACTGACACACACACACACACACACACACACACACACAGTAAATTCAGTCAATAAAGTGCTCTGTGTCAGGATCAATATTTTATAGAAAGGATGGAAAGGCTGGATTTGAAAGTAAAGGAAGAAGTAAAGAAACCATTTCCAATCTATCAACATCACTTTATGAAGTCTTGTCCTCTCCTGAGGTTTTCCATCCATTTCAAACCCATACTAGTTACCAAAGCCTGTCTATATTCAGCTATACCAGGAGGGATCTTTTATTGTTATTATTATTTTTTAAGCCCTTCACCACCCCCCCTCTTCGAGGACATATATCTTAGCTTTTTTTTTACAGCTTTTATGCTACATATTCATACATTTTACCTATACATTTTTATTTTTATTTATTTTTTTTTTTTTTTTTTGAATTTTACCCCTTTTTCACCCCAATTTCGTAGTATCCAATTGTTGTAGTAGCTACTATCTTGTCTCATCGCTACAACTCCCGTACGGGCTCGGGAGAGACGAAGGTTGAAAGTCATGCGTCCTCCGATACACAACCAACCAAGCCGCTGCTTCTTTAACACAGTGCACATCCAACCCGGAAGCCAGCCGCACCAATGCGCCGGAGGAAACACCGTGCACCTGGCCACCTTGGCTAGTGTACACTGCGCCCAGCCCGCCACAGGAGTCGCTGGTGCGCGATGAGACAAGGACACCCCTACCGACCAAGCCCTCCCTAACCCGGGCGACGCTAGGCCAATTGTGCGTCGCCCCACGGACCTCCCGGTTACGACAGAGCCTGGGCGCGAACCCAGGACTCTGATGGCACAGCTGGCGCTGCAGTACAGCGCCCTTAACCACTGTTTACCTATACATTTTACATACACATTTTACATATACATTTTACTTATACATTTGACAGACATGGTACTGTTATATATAACAACAATACATTACCAATCAAACTCTTTAATCCCAACCCTCAGCCACTTTCAGCCCATCCAACCGATCACCATAGACCGCCCTTGTTTGGTTTCCATGTGCCATATATTTTTCAATTGCGCTGTGATGTTTTACAACATGTTTTAATCTTTCTAATCGTATATTATTCACAGATTGTGAGCTAAAGATGAAAACCTTTCCTACGAGTATTATTATAGTATTTATTGACTGGCTATGCCCAACACTGCTATTTGTATGGTTAATTGTATGTATGGTTGATTTTTTAACCATTCCTGAACCTGTGACCAGAGACAAGCTGCATAGGGGCAATACTAGAATAAGTGTCTCTTCGCAACAAAATCTACAGAGCTGAGACTGTTGTATGGCCCATATATACAGTGCCTTGCGAAAGTATTCGGCCCCCTTGAACTTTGCGACCTTTTGCCACATTTCAGGCTTCAAACATAAAGATATAAAACTGTATTTTTTTGTGAAGAATCAACAAGTGGGACACAATCATGAAGTGGAACGACATTTATTGGATATTTCAAACTTTTTTAACAAATCAAAAACTGAAAAATTGGGCGTGCAAAATTATTCAGCCCCCTTAAGTTAATACTTTGTAGCGCCACCTTTTGCTGCGATTACAGCTGTAAGTCGCTTGGGGTATGTCTCTATCAGTTTTGCACATCGAGAGACTGACATTTTTTCCCATTCCTCCTTGCAAAACAGCTCGAGCTCAGTGAGGTTGGATGGAGAGCATTTGTGAACAGCAGTTTTCAGTTCTTTCCACAGATTCTCGATTGGATTCAGGTCTGGACTTTGACTTGGCCATTCTAACACCTGGATATGTTTATTTTTGAACCATTCCATTGTAGATTTTGCTTTATGTTTTGGATCATTGTCTTGTTGGAAGACAAATCTCCGTCCCATTCTCAGGTCTTTTGCAGACTCCATCAGGTTCTCTTCCAGAATGGTCCTGTATTTGGCTCCATCCATCTTCCCATCAATTTGAACCATCTTCCCTGTCCCTGCTGAAGAAAAGCAGGCCCAAACCATGATGCTGCCACCACCATGTTTGACAGTGGGGATGGTGTGTTCAGCTGTGTTGCTTTTACGCCAAACATAACGTTTTGCATTGTTGCCAAAAAGTTCAATTTTGGTTTCATCTGACCAGAGCACCTTCTTCCACATGTTTGGTATGTCTCCCAGGTGGCTTGTGGCAAACTTTAAACAACACTTTTTATGGATATCTTTAAGAAATGGCTTTCTTCTTGCCACTCTTCCATAAAGGCCAGATTTGTGCAATATACTTTGTTGTCCTATGGACAGAGTCTCCCACCTCAGCTGTAGATCTCTGCAGGTCATCCAGAGTGATCATGGGCCTCTTGGCTGCATCTCTGATCAGTCTTCTCCTTGTATGAGCTGAAAGTTTAGAGGGATGGCCAGGTCTTGGTAGATTTGCAGTGGTCTGATACTCCTTCCATTTCAATATTATCGCTTGCACAGTGCTCCTTGGGATGTTTAAAGCTTGGGAAATCTTTTTGTATCCAAATCCGGCTTTAAACTTCTTCACAACAGTATCTCGGACCTGCCTGGTGTGTTCCTTGTTCTTCATGATGCTCTCTGCGCTTTTAACAGACCTCTGAGACTATCACAGTGCAGGTGCATTTATACAGAGACTTGATTACACACAGGTGGATTGTATTTATCATCATTAGTCATTTAGGTCAACATTGGATCATTCAGAGATCCTCACTGAACTTCTGGAGAGAGTTTGCTGCACTGAAAGTAAAGGGGCTGAATAATTTTGCACGCCCAATTTTTCAGTTTTTGATTTGTTAAAAAAGTTTGAAATATCCAATAAATGTCGTTCCACTTCATGATTGTGTCCCACTTGTTGTTGATTCTTCACAAAAAAATACAGTTTTATATCTTTATTTTTGAAGCCTGAAATGTGGCAAAAGGTCGCAAAGTTCAAGGGGGCCGAATACTTTCGCAAGGCACTGTATAGCATTCTGTTGGTGGCAAGAGTTTTATATAATAACTTAAATTGAAAAACTCTTAAGTGTTGAGTTATGTATAGTTTTTCGTACCAGTTCATAAACCACGTGCCATGGAATTGGTACATTACAAATCTCTTCCCATTTATTTTGCAACCGGTATGGTGCAGCTGTCAACATTTATGTCCTCAGATGAAACTGATATATTTTTCTATTTATGCCAGTTCCTTTCAGCCAATTTGTATCTTTGATATATGGCAGGCAAACAAGTTCTCTACCTTCTCCCTTTTCCACTTGCCTCCTCTATTTTTTTGTGGAAGTGCTGCAATCAGTTGGTTGTAAATTTGTTTTGAGCAGATATTCCCATATATTTTTGATAACTACATATTTGACATAACTCCTCCATTTCTATTCATAATAGCATTGATAAATATAACACAATTTCAAAACATTTTTTCGATAATGAATAGTTTTTTACTAATGAATATATTTGACCTTAACCATAACATTTGTTGTAATATTTGTTCTATCTTTTCTGGAGTATAAAACTAAAATTGTAACCAGCTTTGTATGGCTTGTGTAACGGTTTTCTTGAGTCGAAGGAGAGGCGGACCAAAACGCAGCGTGGTTCTTATTCATGGTTCTTTAATCAAGAAACTATACATGAATCTAACAAAACAAGAAATGTGCAAAACCAAAACAGCCCTATCTGGTGCAAACACAGAGACAGGAACAATCACCCACCAACACCCAGTGAAACCCAGGCTACCTAAGTATGATTCTCAATCAGAGACAACTAATGACACCTGCCTCTGATTGAGAACCATACTAGGCCGAAACATAGAAATACCCAAATCATAGAAAAACAAACATAGACTGCCCACCCCAACTCACGCCCTGACCATACTAAATAAATACAAAACAAAGGAAATAAAGGTCAGAACGTGACAGCCTGTTTAAGAAAGGGCAATACTTTAAACAAAATTACATTTTCAATTAGTTGGAAATTAGAAGTTGTAATCCGTATGAAGGCAAAAAAGCAATTTTTGAGAAAAGAATTAGCTTTTCTTAATAATCTACTGGAGAACCATTTTGGGTTTAAGTATAACTTTTATATGAGTGAAGCTTTTAGTGAGAGTTTTAAAGCTTTAATATTTAAAAATTTGAGCCCCCAAACTCATATTCATTATGTTAATAGGCACGTTTAATTTAAATTTTTTATTTTGTTAATTTTGTATTTTTTTCTCATATGATTTTAAAAATGAATCATCTGGAGTAGGCAATACCACTAGTAAGTAAGTAAACTGTGATAGGACCAAATAGTTCATCAATGTATTTTTCCATAAATAAACAACTATTTACCTCTCCATTGTTGCAAAATCTTATCTATTTTTGCTAACTTTCTATTGAAATTAATTGTGGTAAGTTAATTTATATATTTTTTTAGATGTGAATACCAAGTATGTCTACTTCACCATCCGCCCATTTTATTGGTAAACTACAAGGTAGTGTAAACACTGTATTTTTTGACAATCCAATACGTAATATGATACACCTGTCATAATTAGGTTTTAATTCAGAGAGGCAGAAAAGTGATCAAGATCTTCACTGAGACTGTGCAGAGATCCAGATTGCGGACTTAAGAAAAAACTAGAGTCACCAGCGTACATTGACACCTGTGTTTTTAACCCCTGAATTTCTAACCCCATGATGTTCTTGTTGGATCTAATTTTAATAGCTAGCATTTCAATGACCATAATAAATAGATATGGAGATAACGGAGAGCCTTGTTTTACCCCTATTAAAAGCTCAATACTTTCTGAGAAGTAACCATTGTTTACTATTTTACATCTGGGGTTGCTCTACATCACCATTGTAGAGATTCACCAAAATGAAAATATTCCTGGCATTTATATATAAATTCTAATCATACTTTATCAAACTCCTTTTCAAAGGAGGGAACTTTACTGGCACAGAGGAAGTGCAGCTGAGCAGTAATCCCAGAGGGGCTGCAGAAAGACAGGCTAATGACTGAGCAGGCAGACATGAATGCATCATATCATGTACGTTATACACGGCACACAGGCAGACATGAGGGCTACACTCATAGACAGACAGTGTGTTAGGTTACACACATGCCTTAGGGCGATGCTGGCATATCCCTAACACACCAGTTCTTCTCTCTGCCCTCCAGCTCAAGACAAAACTAAAAGGAGAGAAAGAGCAATAGAAAGAGAGATACATTGATAAAGGGTCTGCAACTCATTTTCGACGTGTATGAGGTGTGAATAGGAATAGCTAGGAGGTAACATGGCTTTTACGTGGGATAGGGGAGGAAGAAGAGAGCGGTTTAGACCATTAACTGACGCAGCAAGATAGCGAGTGATGGCGTGAAGGAAGAGTCGGTGTGATGCGAAGGAACCTTCATTCTCTGTTTGTTTTCCAGTCGTGGTAGTTGAGAAATCTCCAATGCAGTGAAGTGAAAATGTATAATTTATTACCTGGCATTATTATCACCACAGAAAGTGCCAGCTTTATTGCCTTTGGATTGTGCATTGAAGCGATTCAGTTAAATTAGCTCACTGTAAAATACCAAGCTGGGATTCAAATGAGTTTCTGTGTGAAATATGGGCCCGGGTCATAATTGCCATTAGTTTCATTAATGATATTGATATTAGAATTTGTGTTAATGCAGAATTAGTTTCAGTATTGGAGCTAGGACTAATGTTAATGTCATTGTGATTGGGATGAATGCTATTGAAAATAACTTTAATGATTGGGTTAACAAACATTTGAATAAACACAAATATTCCATCGCTTTTGTGTGTCTGTGTGTGTGTTCTAGCATTCAAGTGCATGTATCTCTTAGCAGTCAGGGACTCACAGAGGACAGTGATCTTGCGGCTGTTGGACAGAGGGACAGGGGTCACCTGGTTGACGCTCTCACAGCACAGCTCGGCCTGGTTGTCCTGTGGTTTAACCTGCAGGGTCAGGTGGCTGATGGCCCGTCGCGACTCTGTGTCCACCTCCCAGCTGGTGGAAATCACCTCCCCATTCTGATCCACAGGACAGAACTATGAGTTAGTAACAAGCAGAGGACAGGACAGGGCTAGGAGTTAGTAACTAGCAGAGGACAGGACAGGGCTAGGAGTTAGTAACAAGCAGAGGACAGGACAGGGATAGGAGTTAGTAACAAGCACAGGACAGGACAGGGCTAGGAGTTAGTAACAAGCAGAGGTCAGGACAGGGCTAGGAGTTAGTAACAAGCAGAGGACAGGGCAGGGCTAGGAGTTAGTAACAAGCAAAGGACAGGACAGGGCTAGGAGTTAGTAACAAGCAGAGGACAGGACAGGGCTAGGAGTTAGTAACAAGCACAGGACAGGGCTAGGAGTTAGTAACAAGCAGAGGACAGGACAGGGCTAGGAGTTAGTAACAAGCAGAGGACAGGACAGGGCTAGGAGTTAGTAACAAGCAGAGGACAGGACAGGGCTAGGGGTTAGTAACAAGCAGAGGACAGTACAGGGCTAGGAGTTAGTAACAAGCAGAGGACAGGACAGGGCTAGGAGTTAGTAACAAGCAGAGGACAGGACAGGGATAGGAGTTAGTAACAAGCACAGGACAGGGCTAGGAGTTAGTAACAAGCAGAGGACAGGACAGGGCTAGGAGTTAGTAACAAGCACAGGACAGAACAGGGCTAGGAGTTAGTAACAAGCAGAGGACAGGGCTAGGAGTTAGTAACAAGCAGAGGACAGGACAGGGCTAGGAGTTAGTAACAAGCAGAGGACAGGACAGGGCTAGGGGTTAGTAACAAGCAGAGGACAGTACAGGGCTAGGAGTTAGTAACAAGCAGAGGACAGGACAGGGCTAGGAGTTAGTAACAAGCAGAGGACAGGACAGCGCTAGGAGTTAGTAACAAGCACAGGACAGGGCTAGGAGTTAGTAACAAGCAGAGGACAGGACAGGGCTAGGAGTTAGTAACAAGCACAGGACAGGGCAGAGCTAGGAGTTAGTAACAAGCAGAGGACAGGACAGGGCTAGGAGTTAGTAACAAGCACAGGACAGGGCTATGAGTTAGTAACACGCAGAGGACAGGACAGGGCTAGGAGTTAGTAACAAGCACAGGACAGGGCTAGGAGTTAGTAACAAGCAGAGGACAGGACAGGAAGGGAGTGAGTTCTGAAAGAAAGAGTACAGAAGTAGAATATGGAGAATACACCAAAAACGACTGATTATAAGCTTTAGCCGAGTGTAGTCTCTGTACCTTGGTCCAGTGTAGGGTGGCCAATGGGTTCCCTCCCTGGGACACACAAAACAGCTTCAACGTGGTCCCCCTCTTCACCAGGCCTTCTCTGTCCAGGCCCTGGATTACTGGATTCTGGGGTGGGACTGATGTTGAGAGGGAAAGAGAGAGATGAAACAACATCTTGGGAAAGAACGACAGAAAGTGAAGAGAGAGGAAGAGAGGGAGCAATAGAAAGAGAGAGGGAGAGAGAGGGGGAGAGATGAATCACCAGAAACAGAGAAGATGACAGAAAGAGAGGATAGAGGGTGAGAAATATGCACTGGGATGAGTGGACACTTGGCTTTATGAGCAAGGGAGCATCCTCTCTATTTGTTGAGACAGGGCCAATAAATTGGCAACATTTACCCTGACTGCAGAGTAAGGGCTCTAGCTCTGATGAAAGCATTAAGTATTAAGGGAGCAGCCAGCTAGATCGACTCCATAAAGCAAAATAACAGATGTTTAAACAGTAATAAAGCAACGTTTGGAAATATGAATAAATTACATCCTTCCTGAATAAAATATACAGCGTAAAATAAATTAAGGGAGGGCCAGCCTTTGTTATTGCTGCAATGAGTTTGGGAGCGCAGGCAGCGCAGGCTGTATGTGGACCCTGGGCCGGCATGACAAATTGCTACCTCACTAACAATCTGGCTGGCTGAAAATGGACACGGTGCTCCAGGCTTTGATGGGCTGGCTTGCTGAGTAAGGACTACTGTTGCGGTGGTCGACGGGTTCTGCAACATTAGCACTTACTGTGGAGGGATGTTGTTTAATACAGAGTGGAGAGAGAGAGAGAGAGAGAGCGAGAGAGAGAGAGAGAGAGAGAGAGAGAGAGAGAGAGAGAGAGAGAGAGACGGAGAGAGAGAGAGAGACTGAGAGAGAGACAGACGGACAGAGAGACAGACAGAGAGAGAGACAGACAACGAAATAGAAAGAAAGAAAGAAAGAAAGAAAGAAAGAAAGGAAGGAGGGAGGGAGAGAGAGGAGGTGTAGAAGCATTTCCAGTTCTGGGCAGTGGTTGAAGTGTAGGAGATAGAATAGGACAGCGTCTAATGCAGAGGGAGATAGATAGAGACAGTATTTCATATGGACGGCTGTGGATAATATGGCGGGGGTGGAAGGAAAGGAAAGAGTAGAATGGGAATGTTCACCATTGAGTGTCTTCAGTAACAGTAGCATTTAATCAGCAGCTGATTTAGACCTGGGACAGAACCAGGTGGGTGGACTCCAGAACAATCAGTTACTGAAATTGATCTACAAAATATTGAGGAACAACTAAAACTAGAAAACAATAGGCTGGGATGCCATATTGTTTCAAATATATACTGTTTGTCCAAACAAGACAAAGGGTAAACAAGGAAACGATCCTTTGAGATGTAAAATCACCCACCCCTATCATGTTGTGTACTGTATGTTCTGCACTGTAGGAGATGTTATGGTCTCACAGTCCTGACAATTATATTTAGCATCAGTAGAGTTTAGAATTCGGGATTGAGTTTCATTCCCAGGCTCCTCTGATCAGTATTATCAGAGTGTAACAGTTGGGCTTGAGTTGGAGTTTGGATTGCACTGATACCAGAGGAATTGACAGAGTTGAGTGGGTTGACTGTGACAGCAGTAGAGACGTTGATGATTTCATGTCGACCTCTAACACTCTTAGAGCCGACTCTTTTCTCTGTATACATCAATGATGTCGCTCTCACTGCTGGTGATCCTCTGAACCACCCCTAAGCAGACGACACCATTGTGTATACTTCTGGCCCTTCTTTGGACACTGTGTTAACTAACCTCCAGACGAGCTTCAATGCCATACAACTCTCCTTCCATGGCCTCCAACTGCTCTTAAATGCAAGTAAAACTAAATGCATGCTCTTCAACCGATCGCTGCCTGCACCTGCCCACCTGTCCAGCATAACTACTCTAGACTGTTCTGACTTAGAATATGTGGACAATTACAAATACCTAGGTGTCTGGTTAGACTGTAAACTCTCCTTCCAGACTCACATTAAGCATTTACAAAATTAAATTAAGCATCTCCAAAATTAAATCTAGAATTGGCTTCCAATTTCGCAACAAAGCATCCTTCACTCATGCTGCCAAACATACCTTCGTAAAACTGACTATCTTACGGATCCTTGACTTCGGCAATGTAATTTATAAAATACCCTCTAACGCTCTACTTAGCAAATTGGATGCAGTCTACCACAGTGCCATCTGTTTCATCAACAAAGCCCCATATACTACCCACCACTGCAACCTGTATGCTCTCGTTGGCTGGCCCTCGCTTCATATTGTCGACAAACCCACTTGCTCCAGATCATCTATAAGTCTTTGCTAGGTAAAGCCCCGCCTTATCTCAGCTCACTGGTCACCATAGCAGCACCCACCCGTATGTATATTTCACTGGTCACCCCCAAAGCCTATTCCTCCTTTGGCTGCCTTTCAATCCAAGTTCTCTCCTGCCAATGACTTGAACGAACTGCAAAAATCACTGAAGCTGGAGACTCATATCTCCCTCACTAACTTTAAGCATCAGCTGTCAGAGCAGCTCACAGATCACTGTACCTGTACATACAGTAACCCATCTGTAAATAGCCCATCCAACTACCTCATCCCCATATTGTTATTTATTTATTTTTGCTCCTTTGCACCCCAGTATCTCAACTTGCACATTCATCCTCTGCACATCCATCACTCCAGTGTTTAATTGCTAAATTGTAATTGCTTCGCCACTACGGCCAATTTTTTGGCTTGCCTCCCTAATCTTACCTCATTTGCACACACTGTATATAGACTTTTATATGGCTTTTTTCTATTGTGTTATTGATTATACGTTTGTTTATTCCATGTGTAACTCTGTGTTGTTGTTTGTGTCAGACTACTTTGCTTTATCTTGGCCAGGTAAATGAGAACCTGTTCTCAACTAGCCTACCTGATTAAATAAAGGTGAAAAAATAATAATAATAAAACACTCCAGGCTGAGCATTGGGATTGAGTCCCCAGTAGGTGTGAGTTCGCCCGTGGTTGAAAGTCTCCCCTCGGAGTGGTTGCTCAGTGTGAGGGTGTTTGCCCCAATACCAGCCCGGGGTCAGGGTCCACACGTGGCTGGAGAAGGGAATAAGGAAAGGTAAAGGTGTCTGTGAGTCCATGAGGTAAGGACCAACACACACTCACAGTATACATTCATCACCAGGCTGGTCTCCAGGGCCCTAGGGAGAGCCGGGTTCTTCGCACGACACACCAGCTCCCTTCCGTTGTCCGAACTGCTTAAGAACATGAACCTGCAGGGGTGGGGAGTGTGTGTGTGTGTGTGTGTGTGTGTGTGTGTGTGTGTGTGTGTGTGTGTGTGTGTGTGTGTGTGTGTGTGTGTGTGTGTGTGCGCGATGGAGGGGTGGGTGAGGAGCGTGGGGGAGAGCGGGTCATGGGGAAGGAAGAATTGGATGGAAGAGAAGAATAGATGATGGATAACATTAAAGATCATGGCTTAACATAGGACACATCACCCCTTAACACTCTAATTGAGCCCTTGAGACCCCATAAGAACAGACAGATTCATACAATCTCGGGTCTGGATATCAATAGCATTATAACCCCGCTAAACATCATAACAATGTGGGCATTATACCTCCAGACATATGACAAACCCAAAGTCCACCATGTTATCTAGATTCATCTCCAGATTTAAAAGCTCCTATACAAAATATGGTTGCTATTTATAACCACTATCCACACATAAAGGATTTAGTTGGAGACCAGGCTATTCTGCGTTAGAGCTGAATTATCTCCTTAATACCTTCTACATCGTGTTTTTGCAGATGACAAGGGTTTATTATCTTTGGAGCTGGATTAGGCTCATCTGAAGCACTGGTGAATGTATGTATGTACCACCAGGTGAATCAGATAGGATTGCATCTGTCTAGCAACTGAAATGCAATTCTGTGTCTATGACAAAAGCTCATTTGATTTGACACAAGGCACGAGTGACAGTTTACAGTCGGCAGCAATTCATTACACTGTACTGTAGTTCTGTGGGAATGCAGAAGTGCTTCAATTAGGGATAACACATACACACACACACACACACACACACACACACACACACACACACACACACACACACACACACACACACACACACACACACACACACACACACACACACACACACACACAAGACAGAGAACAGGAACACATACTCTTTTGTAGCGTGTGTGTTCTGGAGCTTGTCCTCAGAGCCAGACATAGGGAAAGACTCTACACCTGTCAGCTCAACTCCATCTGAGAGAGAAAGAGAGGAGGAGGGGGAGGAGGAAAGAGAGTGTGTGTTAGAGACAACAAGGCAAGGGTGTCTGTTTTTTCCCCACCATTTTTACAAAGATACTTTGTGAAGAGTTGGGGGTTTCAGACGTTTTGGAAGATGGGCCGGGACTTATCTGTCCTGACGTTAGGGGGAAGCTTGTTCCACCATTGGGGTGCCAGGACAGAGAAGAACTTTGTCTGGGATGAGTAGAATCAGGCACCTTGTAGGGGTGGGAGGAACAAAAGACCAGAGGTGGCAGAGTGCCAGGGTTGGGGTGTAGGGTGTTTGACGAGAGCTGATAATCAGAATAGGGGACGTGCTCTACAAAAATGAACGAATGGCAGGGAACAAGCACGACTGTGCATTAGATTGCCTAGTTAAATAAAGGTACAACATTTATTGAAAAAATATGACGCCTTCTCAGTATGGATGATAAGTATTACGATATTTGTTGCTTACTGCATATGTTTTACTAACCAGTAAATTCTAACTAGTATGTAGTACTATTAGTACACAGTGTGTAGTTTTAGTAAGTAGTAGGCAAGACAGATTTCAGACACGGCCATAGTTTTAAAATGTCATTGTAAAAACAGGGCATTGACTTATAGTGTACTACAATTATAGTGTAGGTTGAAACATGTCTTTGCAAACATGTTTTTCCCTCAACTCAGTACTGATTCACATTTAACGTCTCTGCTATTCCTAATGGAAAAAACATGTATGTACTAGCATTATTGAATTGGTGTGCAGTGGGTTGATAGCGTACTTGGTGACCTACCTTTAAACAGAGTGATCACTGCCTCTGGTTTGGCGTCTGGAGCGATGCATGTGACAGTGTAGCTTTTCCCTGCTACCCATGGCTCTGTGGTCTCCAGCTCAAAGTAAGGTTTAGAGGGAGGAACTGAGGGGAGAACAGAGGACTGGTGTCTTTAACAGTGGTTCTGGGTCGCACGAGATATACAGTACAGACTAGGCCTTGACCAGAATTGGTGATTCTGTTTACAGATCACAGAAAAATATATTGCATATTAATGCATTAAAAACATTTGAGACCCTTAGATGTTGAAGAAAGACAGTTGTACCAAGCCAATAAGGCAGGTTCTGTTATATTCCTGGAGAATCAGTGGGTCCATATCATTAGTGTGGTGTACAGTAGATAAGACTGGGATGTGCATACAGAGATGGGTTGGTGATGAAACGAGACAGATGATAATCTGTTATAGCGCCAAACAGTTCTTCTCTCAGATCACCCCCCAGCTGAATACGTGCTTACACAGCAGATCAAAGCACTACCCACTCCTTTTCTCTCCCCCCTCTCTTTCATTTCTTTCGGACCATGCATGAATTCAGAGAAAGAAAACTTTGTTGAAGAGAGTGGAAGTTATTTGGACGGGAATTCAGAGGGAAACTGTCACTAGATGTGCTAATCAACAAACAGGCTTCAGCACAACTGTCATTTACTCTGGACACATGATCATCTACTCCACAACAAACTGTCACAGAATAGGGGAAAGGAGTAGGGACATGGAAAGAGGAGAGGAAAGAGATCTTTAAACTGTTATTTTAACAAGCAAATGCAAGCTTTCTGTGAATGGGTGAGAGCCAGCATAACACACAAGAAAAAAAGGTCACTGCTACTTTTCAACAGATATCAACTTACAGCATGGTTTAGTGAGAAGAGAGAGAGAGATAGAGAAGAAGAGAGAGGATGACAAGAGAGAGAGAGAGAGGGAGAGGGAGAGAGAGAGAGGGACAGAGAGAGAGCGAGAGGACAAAGAAAAAAAGAAAGAAAGAAAGAAAGAAAGAAAGGAAAGAAAGAAAGGAAAGAAAGAAAGAAAGAAAGAGAGAATGGAAGAGAGAATGGAAGAGTAGAGGAAGAAAGAGAGACAAACAAGCAGCTATTGTTTGTTTATCATGCAAGTCATCCAGGGGAAGAGCTATATGTTTCATCAAGGGGTAATTCTGTCATCCGCTGCTGAATGCTGACATAAATCCAATGGTTATGGCTGGATAAACAGTCAGCCAGATAGTTTCTCTCCTCTCCTCCAAATCTGGGTAATTCACCTAGTGCCACTGGGAGGAGCTGTTGCTGTGTGCAGTAAAGTAGTCCTATTGGCTCCAGCCCTGCTATTGAGACAGATGAGATCTGGCTGCAGCTTCAAACTGATTTCATGGAAGCAATTGGATCTGTGTGGACTGTGATGGGTTACCCTGAGCACTGCAGAGGTGAGCACTGAAATAATGAGATGCATTTGTTTGTGTGTTTTTTCCCCCTCCCTCACCAGTCTCCACTCCCCGGGATGATGGGCCGATGACTGGGCCATGTGTCTATTGAAAGGCTCCTGCACGCTCAATCTACTCAAACCCACATGATTCACACGGCTGCATCACTTGTTGTGCTCCAGGAGAGTCTCGCCACCTAACATATCTCCTAAAATAAGAATGATGATGTTCGTAAACGAGCTGGGCAGGTATATCATTTCTTCTCTCTTGCATCCTCTCTCTCTCACTCTCATGCTCGCTTCCTCTTCCTATCTCACACTTACTCCATCATCCCCTATTCCCCTTCCCCAGCCCTATCCAACCCCCTTCCTCCCTCTCTCTCTCTTTCTCTATCACTGCTGTTAAATCTGCAGAGGGAGGTGCAGTATGGTGGAGGGTGTGCTGTAGCTTGTGTTGGGAATGAGAGCCCCGTATCCACCACAGCCACTCAGGTGGACCATGTGACCCCAATGAGCCCCACCTGAGTTCCCCCCTACTACCTCCCAAAACACACACACACACACACACACACACACACACACACACACACACACACACACACACACACACACACACACACACACATACACCCCCCCCCCCCCCCCCCTACAAACATACACACATACACAAATGCATTTTCACATGTGCACAAACATGCACAGTCATGCATAAACACACAAACTCATGTGCACACACACACACACCCACTCTCAACATAGACACACATGCAGACATGCTGCTGCCATGAAGGCGAGAGACAACGACAACAAAATTCCATTCATTAGGCAAATACAGACGGATGGATGGATGGAAAGGCAGATAAGAAGCAGATTAGCCAGACACACAGCGATAAGCACACACACACACACACACACACACACACACACACACACACACACACACACACACACACACACACACACACACACACACACACACACACACACACACACACACACACACACACACACACACACACACACACACACACAGAGAGAGAGAGAGACAGAGACAGAGACAGAGAAAGAGACAGACAGACAGATCAACAAGTCTGAAAACACATTTGCACACACAGACCCTGACTGAATCCCCCTGATCTATCTTGATTCAGGTAGCTGTGTGCCTCTGACACAGCAGGTGGTCACCATACAGTAACTTCATAGAGAACACAAAGCTCATCTGATCTGTTTGAATAAAACATCTGATCAACAGGAAACAAATAAACAAGCAGGCAGTTTAGAGAGCCTGTGTTTTTTGCTCAGAAATGATTGACATTTGTGAATTACAATTGTGTTTTTTTGCAAAACTCTATATAACCATTGTTTTGCTGGAATGGAATGTTTGTAACCTGTATATTTGACTCAGATATGTGGTTGTCTCACCTAGCTATCTTAAGATAGATGCACTTACTGTAAGTTGCTCTGGATAAGAGCATCTGCTAAATTAGTAAAAAGGCAAATTTTATTGTTTTACATACAATACATTTAAATGTACTTATTTGTTACATTTGGCTGTGTAAAACCAAGCAGTACTACTTATTTGATACATTTGGCTGTGTAAAACCAAGCAGTACTACTTATTTGATACATTTGGCTGTGTAAAACCAAGCAGTACTACTTATTTGATACATTTGGCTGTGTAAAACCAAGCAGTACTACTTATTTGATACATTTGGCTGTGTAAAACCAAGCAGTATTACTTATTTGTTACATTTGGCTGTGCAAAACCAAGCAGTACTACTTATTTGATACATTTGGCTGTGTAAAACCTAGCAGTACTACTTATTTGATACATTTGGCTGTGTAAAACCAAGCAGTACTACTTATTTGTTACATTTGGCTGTGTAAAACCAAGCAGTACTACTTATTTGTTACATTTGGCTGTGTAAAACCTAGCAGTGCTACTTATTTGTTACATTTGGCTGTGTAAAACCAAGCAGTACTACTTATTTGTTACATTTGGCTGTGTAAAACCAAGCAGTACTACTTATTTGATACATTTGGCTGTGTAAAACCTAGCAGTACTACTTATTTGATACATTTGGCTGTGTAAAACCAAGCAGTACTACTTATTTGTTACATTTGGCTGTGTAAAACCAAGCAGTACTACTTATTTGTTACATTTGGCTGTGTAAAACCTAGCAGTACTACTTATTTGATACATGTGGCTGTGTAAAACCAAGCAGTACTACTTATTTGATACATTTGGCTGTGTAAAACCAAGCAGTACTACTTATTTGTTACATTTGGCTGTGTAAAACCTAGCAGTACTACTTATTTGATACATTTGGCTGTGTAAAACCTAGCAGTACTACTTATTTGTTACATTTGGCTGTGTAAAACCAAGCAGTACTACTTATTTGATACATTTGGCTGTGTAAAACCTAGCAGTACTACTTATTTGATACATTTGGCTGTGTAAAACCAAGCAGTACTACTTATTTGTTACATTTGGCTGTGTAAAACCAAGCAGTACTACTTATTTGTTACATTTGGCTGTGTAAAACCAAGCAGTACTACTTATTTGATACATTTGGCTGTGTAAAACCAAGCAGTACTACTTATTTGATACATTTGGCTGTGTAAAACCAAGCAGTACTACTTATTTGTTACATTTGGCTGTGTAAAACCTAGCAGTACTACTTATTTGATACATTTGGCTGTGTAAAACCTAGCAGTACTACTTATTTGATGCATTTGGCTGTGTAAAACCTAGCAGTACTACTTATTTGATACATTTGGCTGTGTAAAACCAAGCAGTACTACTTATTTGTTACATTTGGCTGTGTAAAACCAAGCAGTACTACTTATTTGATACATTTGGCTGTGTAAAACCAAGCAGTACCACTTATTTCTATGAGAGTGAGGCAGATATACAGCATTTTGCCTCCAAAAACATGATTGTTTGTTACTCTGAAAATAAACCATCAAATTATATTTGAAACAAATACATGTCAGTCATTGAACAACCCCATGCCATGATTAGATAAACACACCCATCTATTTCCTAATTTCTTTAAACATTAAAAGTTAATTTAGCAACATTTTTGAAAATGGATATATAGCTTTTTGGAATTAAACTCTTCATGTGCAGACTCACTAGATCAAACCAGACATGCATTCATGCACGCCGTACAGACACACGCACACACTAAGGACTCAGGTGTGTGAGCTTTGAGGCTGAAAGCCATTGAAGCGGTCCTCCCCCTTCATCCTCCTCCCTCGTTCCTCATCCCTCGCCCCATCTCCTCCGTTCACCCCAGTGCTGAACAGTAAGCGAAGCAGGTGTCCAAGACAGAAATAGGCCTCAGCCAGTCCTTCTCCCCCTCATCTTTCACATTACATAAGAAACAACATCTTACTCAACAACCCCCACCTCCATCCCCTGTCACAAAGACACAGCATCTTCCCTGAGAGTGAGAACTGGATACTAGAGACAGACGAAACAACAACAGAACACTCACTAGCTTTTTGACCTGGCCTTGAATGCCACATATTTGACATTATTGAGCAATAACTCGTAAAATCCTTCTCATATCCGCAGCACACCACATACCTAGCTAAGGCTCATTTTTTTGGTCCGCAGCCTTGGGCAGCTAGTACCTGTTTGCTCACTGTGCTGAAAAAGAGGGCCAATTTCACAGGCAAATAGAACAAAGGTATACCCATTGAACAAAATCACCCTGCCTTCCATTCTGCTTGTGTAAATGCCCCCGTTTATGAGTTGCTGCATTATTCATAAAGAAGTGCCATAACATGAAGGCTCATTGTGCAGTATACTCGCACCTCTAACGGTTGTCTCTAACCCCCAACCAACACTGATAACAAGCTTAAACACCCCCCTTTCCCCCAATCCCCGTCTTCTCCCACAGAAATACCTAACTGCAGCTTAACTGCATGAGTAACGTATTCTTAAAAACGGGACACATCAAACAAAAACATTTAGAGTATTATTTGCAGGATCCGGATATACAGGCAGGCCTGTGCTTAGAGAGAGAGAGAGCGAGAGCGAGAGCGAGAGCGAGAGCGAGATGAAGGGAGGCAGAGAGAGAGAGAGAGAGAGAGAGAGAGAGAGAGAGAGAGAGAGGAGAAAATGGAAAGAGGGACTTGTTAATTAATAGGATTATATGGTAACGCTAATGGTTTCAAACAAAAGACAGTGGATGTGTCAGGTGTTCTGGTATTCTGACGGGCGGGAGCCGGGGGTATAAGTTTCGGCGGGAGGACGCGGGGGTGGTGGAGAGGTTGTTTTTGTCATGGATTACTTGCTGCCGCTTGATCTGCCTATTGCCGTAATCCCCTATCTGAACTCGGCAGGATAGGAAAAACACACAGGAATTATCTCGCCCCTGATAGAAATGTCTCAAAAATGTCTCTTTGTTGGCCCGCTGAGAGGACTTATTGACGTTTGTGTGCCTCCCTCTCAACTGTTCGATGCGTGTGGTGCGTGTGATCCGTCTTGAATTAGCTGGTGATGATACCCACAATCCACCACTCCGACCTGGGGGAATCCAACTAGAGAGCAAGGCTCGCTTTTCTTTTGGTTTTACATGATCTTTCTATGCTTTCTCACACTCTTTGCATTGCTACCTCTATCAGGATAAGGTAAGACCCAGATGCAAGCCTTGAACAAGTAACAATGTTTATTACAGCAACAGAGGCAAAGGTACAGGACGGCAAGCAGGCTCAGGTTCAGGTCAGGCAGAGGTTGGAAATCCAGAAAGGGGCAAAGGTACAGGACGGCAGGCAGGCCCAGGTTGCAGGCAGATGGTCAGGTTGGCAGGTTCAGAGTCAGGACAGGCAAGGCAAGGGTCAAAAACCAGGAGGGTGAGAAAAAGAGAGGCTGGGAAAAGACAAGAGCTGACAAACAAGACGAACTGGCAACAGACAAACGAACACATGTAGAAATACACAGGGGATAATGGGGAAGATGGGCGACACCTGGAGGGGGGTGGAGACAATCACAAAGACAGGTGAAGCAGATCAGGACATGACAATCTCTATCTCTCTTTTCTTAAAGGAGTGCGATAGTGTTTTGGTTGGCTGACTGGTGAAGGCTGTCTGTGTTATCATGGGAGCTGTGGTAGTCTGGGGGAACTCTTAACTCATTGGAAGGCTGTCAAGCTGTGTTACTCATTTCACTTATAGGTTGTACAGTACTGGCTTTGGTTCTAACCCAGTATTACAATAATAACCCATCTGATTCAACTCATCAACTTATATTAAAGCCTGTGATTAGTTGAAATAAGTGTTTTAGTGTTGTTCTGGAACAAACGTCTGCACACCTCTGGGTCCCCAGGACTGACGACCACTGCTGTTGAAGGATTTAGATTAGTCTGTGGCCTCAGGCTGGTCTGTCTGCCTGTCTGATTGTATCAATATATCCATATGTCATGGAATCAGTTGGAAAACATTCAGGGAAAATATGCAGGGATAGCAGCTGGGAAGTGTGGGAGCATTAGGATCTACGCATGTTGGACTGACAAGAGAGTTGAAGGTCTCCTCCAGACAAACTACTACACTACAGTCTCCTGACACCCTGAGCTCTCTGATCTGGGCCTGGACCTCTCTGATCTGGTGCCTCATAGGCACCTGGGTGGATAGCCTTTACGTATTGTGAATGTGTGTACACACCCACCCAACAACACACTTCACGTCACAGCAGTGATAAATGTGGGACTGAGTCCTGCTGTAGCTGCAGGTGTATAAAGACGGAGCTGGATGGAACAGGGGGGAGTGTAGAGAGGGCTGGGGTTCACTCCCCACTTCCTTCCTTTCTCTCTCAGTCTCTCCCATTGATGTCAGAAAAATCTGCTCCCTTCCCAGGAGAGCGAGAGAGGCAGTGAGAGTCACCAAGGCAACACCCCCCCCACCCCCAGCACCTCGGTATACACACTCCATGGCCCCCAAAAAGAAAGAGCGAAAGAGCGAGAGATGAATGGAGAAGGGGGAAATGAATACACCGTAGCAGCAGAAGAAAAGCTCTTTCAGAGTCACCGTGCTCTCCACATATGGCATAGCTCCCAAAAGCAAGGAGGCCGAGATAGCCAGCGCCGAGAGAGAGGGAGAGGGAGAGAGAGAGAGGGAGAGGGAGAGAGAGAGAGAGAGAGGAGAGAGATAGAGAGAGAGAGATAAAGAGAGAGAGAGAGAGAGAGAGAGAGAGAGAGAGAGAGAGAGAGAGAGAGAGAGAGGGAGAGAGAGAGAGGAGAGAGAGGGAGAGAGAGAGAGAGAGGAGAGAAAGAGAATGAGAGAGAGAGAGAGAGAGAGAGAGAGAGAGAGAGAGAGGAGAAAGAGAATGAGAGAGAGAGAGAGAGAGAGAGAGAGAGAGAGAGAGAGAGAGAGAGAGAGAGAGGGAGAGGGAGAGAGAGGGAGAGGGAGAGAGAGAGAGATAAGGAGAGAATGAGAGAGAGAGAGAGAGAGAGAGAGGAGAGAAAGAGAATGAGAGAGAGAGAGAGAGAGAGAGAGAGAGAGAGAGAGAGAGAGAGAGAGAGAGAGGAGAAAGAGAATGAGAGAGAGAGAGAGAGAGAGAGAGAGAGAGAGAGAGAGAGAGAGAGAGAGAGAGGGGGGGGGGGTGGAGAGAGAGAATGAGAGAGTATGCTGTTCATCATAAAGTGACAACAGGCGGCCTGGTGTACTCACACAATTACATCCATTCCTTCCCACGTCTGTGTGGATACTTTTCATTCACTCCCATTCTATTATGATTTACTTACCCAGGAGCTACTGACACAGAGCACCATGAGGGGCTGTTACGGACGGAGGCTCACACACTGCTTGTGTGTGGTCCATAGAATCAAGAACATATCTCAATTGTCATATTTCTCTGTTGTGTGCGATAAAGGAATAATCTTAGATATGTCCTGCAGTTCATGGTCATGGGATTAGCGGATGGACTGTGCAACTGTTGGGTTGGGGTTACTGTATTCACCTTGCTGTCTGCCTCTCTGCAATTCTGCAAACATTTTGCAATTCACAAATGAGATCGTCCTCTGTCATAGAGAGTGAACGGTGTCCTGATGAGACAGCAACTTTTCTGACTGAGCCAGGCGAAATCAGAATCATTATTATGGATATATCCAAAGAATCTTCAATGGAAAAACTCAAACAAAAGGAAATACAGCTAGTTTGCTGTCATTTGAATGGCAGAGATTGACGTGAATTTGTTTTCGGTCGATGGCGAGCTAACAAAAGACAAGAACGTTAGCCAGGCGGAATGGAAAGCATTCTTTGATTGCATAGCAATGATGGGGAAATATTTCCTTTGGTGGAAGGATGAAATAGTATGTATTGACTTATGAAAATAATGTTTTTAATGAGAATATGTCACTCATTATTTTAATATGTTGGTAAGCAGTATATTAAAGCAATAAGGAACCTTCCTGGGTTTGTGGTATGTGGCAAATATACCACGACTAAGGGGTGCATCTACTTTGCTTTCGTAGTGCCTAAGAACAGCCCTTATCAGTGGTATACTGGCCATATACAGTACCACACCACTTCAGGCCTTATTGCTTAAATATCCAAGAAGTAACAAAAATGGCCACTTTATATTATTGTACTCTGTTTATGTCCAAATAAAAGTAAGAAATGGGTTTAATCTCTATAATTTTGAGCCCAAAATAAGCCTAAACAGCAGACTCAAGGTGCATAGCAACAAATGACACATTGTGTCAAGGACAAGGACCTGTAGATTACAGGTTAGAATGTTCAGTGTGTGGCTGAGCTCCTGAAGATTTTCATACATTAATGTCATACTTGGTCTTGAATAAGATGACCCACCACCCGCCGTGCCCCCCTGTGGAGTAACAGTGGTTTTGCTCACTCTGCACATTGATCCACGCTGTATGGGAGATGATTGCCCGGCTGCTCTCGGACTGGCCCACTTGGCATTCGTAGGGGGCGTCGTCCTCCAATTCGGTTTTCTCGATTTGGAGATAGTACTGTCCTGGAGTAGAGAGAGACACAAAGACAGTAATTCATGTTTTAATGACACATTATGTTGTAATTGCGAAGCTTCGCACAATGAACTGTAATTACAATGAGAGGTGGTCCATTTAGTCTCTACCATTCACTCTTCACCTGAAATAGTACCCATCCAATGTACATCTATGAACATTTACTAAAAAGCCCCTGTGTCTCTATGGGGCACTGGGTCCAAAAAGCACTGAGCTTTGAATTACCTTCAATCGAGGAAACATGGTTGAATGAACACAGATGTTTTGTGTGGGAAATTAAAGACTTGAATATCTGTAATGCCGCCAGATGGTGTGGTTGGTACAGAGCTGTTATAATACTGTAGATTCAGCGTAATGTTTGCCTGCATCATTGATACCTATGGGGAAACAGACTGGTAGGATTCTCATTTATCAGGCACCAAGTTGAAGCCCTTTGAAAAGAGGAGAGAGAGAGTGGTATTGACTACCGACCACTGTGAGAGAGCTTGGTTTCCACACATACAGTACTGAGGAGGATCTTAGCACCAGATACACACTGGAATTCCATCTGTTTATAACGCAAGAGGCTTTAGTCCAATTCAGTAAATATTTTCTCTAGCGTCGTGCACATAAATTCGGGGACATTTTGCTTGCAACTTGGTCTCACACCCTGTTGATTTACCATTAGGCTACTTAGGTTTGGAAAATAGCACACTAACCAACGAAGAGGGATAGCTGTGTGGTGTATGAAGTCTGACTCCAGATCTGTCACGATGTTCTATATTGGTGGGAATATGGTATGTATCGATTGAGGAGGACAGACAAAGTACCTCTCCATCTTTATTTCTCTCCTGATAGTGTTTCACCATCCACGGATGAATATGTTGACTGATGCAATTAAACGTGTGTATTATAGGCTGTTTGGGGTCTGGGAGGCTTTTTCCTGTTTTGTGTCGCTCTCTGACTCACAGCGTACTAACATGTATAAAATAACATCTTGGTGTGACAACCACCCAGTCCTAAAAAAGGACTCATCAACAAAGTTGGCAAGATAATTAATACCAACCAGCAGCAATTTTCACATCTATGCTATCATAGAGCGGGAAGACTTCGAATTATGAATAATTTCCCTCTTTCCTGAAATTACTCACCACAAATGCCGCAATCAACTTGCCAAGTGTGTGTGTGAGCGTATGTGAGAGTGTGAGAGCTCTTTCAGCGCCAACAGACATCACTGATGGTGACAATCAGTGACAAGTATCATCGAGTGGCGTCAAGTGATAACGCTTGTGTTTTTGCTTCTATAGATTTAAGTATGTGTTTGCCACAAGCATATATATCTGTTTCTTTGTTTGTGTGAATATATGTGTATGTATGCAGAAGTGTGTGTGTGCTAATGTAGGTGTCTGTGTGTTCATCAGTGTGTGTGTGTGGTTGTTGTTCTTTTATCCTTTGACCCAGTTTCAGTGGAGAGCAGAGCATGTGTGTGTGTGTGTGTGTGTGTGTGTGTGTGTGTGTGTGTGTGTGTGTGTGTGTGTGTGTGTGTGTGTGTGTGTGTGTGTGCAGTGCATGCCATTCTGCCTATCAGTGTCTGTGAATATGTGTGCAATTTCTAGAGTTTAGTGTGTCCCTGAATGTCTGTCAGCTCCCGTGTGCCTGTCTGCTAGTGCTGTGTGTCTCACGACATCCAAGGTACCATGGAATAGCACCATGCGGCTCTGTGCTGGTTGATCATGAGCAAATGCAATGCTCATATTTAGGATTGCCTTCTAATTGGCGATTACTTTTTATACATGCCGTGTGCGGATGCTGCTACATACTTTTATTCTCATCTCTCCCTCTCTCTCCCTCTCTCTCTCTCTCTCTCTCTCTCTTTCTCTCTCTTTCTCTCTCTCTCTCTCTTTCTCTCTCTTTCTCTCTCTCTCTCTCTCTTTCTCTCTCTCTTTCTCTCCCTCTCCCTCTCCCTCTCTCTCTCTCTCTCTCTTTCTCTCTCTCTCAATTCCATTTCAATTTAAAGGGGTTTGGACACAGCTACTCATTCAAGGTTTTTTCTTTATTTTGGATTTTGTAGTATCATTTCTAGTGAAGACATCAACACTTTGAAGTAACACGTGGAATCATGTAGTAACAAAAAAAGTGTTCAATAAATCAAAATATACAGTGCCTTGCGAAAGTATTCGGCCCCCTTGAACTTTGCGACCTTTTGCCACATTTCAGGCTTCAAACATAAAGATATACAACTGTATTTTTTTGTGAAGAATCAACAACAAGTGGGACACAATCATGAAGTAGAATGACATTTATTGGATATTTCAAACTTTTTTAACAAATCAAAAACTGAAAAATTGGGCGTGCAAAATTATTCAGCCCCCTTAAGTTAATACTTTGTAGCGCCACCTTTTGCTGCGATTACAGCTGTAAGTCGCTTGGGGTATGTCTCTATCAGTTTTTCACATCGAGAGACTGACATTTTTTCCCATTCCTCCTTGCAAAACAGCTCAAGCTCAGTGAGGTTGGATGGAGAGCATTTGTGAACAGCAGTTTTCAGTTCTTTCCACAGATTCTCGATTGGATTCAGGTCTGGACTTTGACTTGGCCATTCTAACACCTGGATATGTTTATTTTTGAACCATTCCATTGTAGATTTTGCTTTATGTTTTGGATCATTGTCTTGTTGGAAGACAAATCTCCGTCCCAGTCTCAGGTCTTTTGCAGACTCCATCAGGTTTTCTTCCAGAATGGTCCTGTATTTGGCTCCATCCATCTTCCCATCAATTTTAACCATCTTCCCTGTCCCTGCTGAAGAAAAGCAGGTCCAAACCATGATGCTGCCACCACCATGTTTGACAGTGGGGATGGTGTGTTCAGCTGTGTTGCTTTTACGCCAAACATAACGTTTTGCATTGTTGCCAAAAAGTTCAATTTTGGTTTCATCTGACCAGAGCACCTTCTTCCACATGTTTGGTGTGTCTCCCAGGTGGCTTGTGGCAAACTTTAAACAACACTTTTTATGGATATCTTTAAGAAATGGCTTCTTCTTGCCACTCTTCCATAAAGGCCAGATTTGTGCAATATACGACTGATTGTTGTCCTATGGACAGAGTCTCCCACCTCAGCTGTAGATCTCTGCAGTTCATCCAGAGTGATCATGGGCCTCTTGGCTGCATCTCTGATCAGTCTTCTCCTTGTATGAGCTGAAAGTTTAGAGGGACGGCCAGGTCTTGGTAGATTTGCAGTGGTCTGATACTCCTTCCATTTCAATAGTATCGCTTGCACAGTGCTCCTTGGGATGTTTAAAGCTTGGGAAATCTTTTTGTATCCAAATCCGGCTTTAAACTTCTTCACAACAGTATCTCGGACCTGCCTGGTGTGTTCCTTGTTCTTCATGATGCTCTCTGCGCTTTTGACGGACCTCTGAGACTATCACAGTGCAGGTGCATTTATATGGAGACGTGATTACACACAGGTGGATTGTATTTATCATCATTAGTCATTTAGGTCAACATTGGATCATTCAGAGATCCTCACTGAACTTCTGGAGAGAGTTTGCTGCACTGAAAGTAAAGGGGCTGAATAATTTTGCACGCCCAATTTTTCAGTTTTTGATTTGTTAAAAAAGTTTGAAATATCCAATAAATGTCGTTCCACTTCATGATTGTGTCCCACTTGTTGTTGATTCTTCACAAAAAAATACAGTTTTATATCTTTATGTTTGAAGCCTGAAATGTGGCAAAAGGTCGCAAAGTTCAAGGGGGCCGAATACTTTCGCAAGGCACTGTATTTTATATTTGAGATTCTTCAAAGTAGCCACCCTTTGCCTAGACAGCATGGCATACTCTTGGCATTCTCTCAACCAGCTTCATGAGGTAGTCACCTGGAATGCATTTCAATTAACAGGTGTGCCTTGTTAATTTGTGGAATTTATTTCCTTCTTAATGCGTTTGAGCCAATCAGTTGTGTTGTGACAAGGTAGGGGTGGTATACAAAATACAGCCCTATTTGGTAAAAGACCAAGTCCATGTTATGGCAAGAACAGCTCAAATAAGCAAAGAGAAACAACAGTCATTAATTACTTGAAGACATGAAGGTCAGTCAATCCGGAAAATGCCAAGAACTTTAAAAGTTTCTTCAAGTGCAGTGTCAAAAACCATGATGAAACTGGCTCTTATGAGGCACGCCACAGGAAAAGAAGACCAGAGTAACCTCTGCTGCAGACAATAAGTTCATTAGTTTCCAGCCTCAAAAATTGCAGCCCAAATAAATGATTCACTGAGTTCAAGTAACAGACAAATCTCAACATCAACTGTTCAAAGGAGACTGCGCGAATCAGGCCTTCAAAGTCGAATAGCTGCAAAGAAACCACTACTAAAGGACACCAATAATAAGAAGAGACTTGCTTGGGCCAAGAAACAAGAGCAATGGACATTAGTCGTTCTGCCCCTGAACAAGGGAGTTAACCCCCTGTTCCTAGGCCATCATTGAAAATAAGAATTTGTTCTTAACTGACTTGCCTAGTTAAATAAAGGTCAAATAAAAAATAAAAAAAATCTGTGGAAATCTGTTGTCTGCTCTGATGAGTCCAAATGTGAGATTTTTGGTTCCAACCGGCGTTTCTTTGTGAGATAAAGAGTAGGTGAAAGGATGTGTAGTTCCACCGTGAAGAGGTGTGATGATGTGGGGTGCTTTGCTGTTGACACTGTCAGTCATTTTTTGTTAAATTGAAGGCACACTTAACCAGCATAGCTACCACAGCATTCTGCAGCGATATACGCCATCCCATCTGGTTTGCGCTTAGTGGGACTAGCATTTTTTTCAACAAAACAATGACCCAACACACCTCCAGTCTGTGTAAGGGCTATTTGACCAAGAAGGAGAGTGATGTAGTGCTGCATCAGATGACATGGCCTCCACAGTCACCAGACCTCAAACCAATTGAGATGGTTTGGGATGAGTTGGACCGCAAAGTGAAGGAAAAGCAGCCAACAATTGCTGAGCATATGTGGGAACTCCTTCAAGACTGTTGGAAAAGCATTCCAGGTGATTGGTTGAGAGAATGTCAAGATTGTGCAAAGCTGTCATCAAGGCAAATGAGCCTACTTTGAAGAATCTCAAATATAAAGTACATTTTGATTTGTTGAACAATTTTTTGGTTACTACATGATTCAATATGTGTTATTTCATATTTTTGATGTCTTCAGTATTATTCTACAATGTAGAAAATAGTACAAATAAAAAAAACCCTTGAATGGGTAGGTGTGTCCAAACTTTTGACTGGTACTGCATGTTTACATTGCCAAAGTGAGTGAAATAGTAATAAACAAAAGTGAAATAGACAATAAAAATGAACAGTAAACATTACACTCATTCCAAAAGTTCCAAAATAATAAAGATATTTCAAATGTCATATTATTTATATGTACAGTGTTGTAATGATGTGCAAATAGTTAAAGTACAAAAGGGAAAATAAATAAACATAAATATAAGTTGTATTTACAATGGTGTTTCTTCTTCACTGGTTGCACTTTTCTTGGGGCAAAGGGTCTGTTACGCCCTGGCCTTAGTTATCTTTGTTTTCTTTATTATTTTGGTTAGGCCAGGGTGTGACATGGGGGATTTATGTGTTTTTGTCTGGTCTAGGGGTTTTGTATGTTTACATTCTAATTCTAGGTGTTTATGTAAGTCTATGGTTGCCTAGATTGGTTCTCAATTAGAGGCAGGTGTTTATCGTTGTCTCTGATTGGGAACCATATTTAGGCAGCCATGTTCTTTGGGTATTTTGTGGGTGGTTGTCTTATGGGAGTTAATCAAATTGGATTTGTTTTCGAATTCTTTGTGGGTCTGTAATCTGAGGGAAATAGGTGTCTCTAATATGGTCATACATTTGGCAGGAGGTTAGGAAGTGCAGCTCAGCTTCCACCTAATTTTGTGGCAGGTGTGCACATAGCCTGTCTTCTCTTGAGAGCCAGGTCTGCCTTCAGCGGCCTTTCTCAATAGCAAACCTATGCTCACTGAGTCTGCACATAGTCACAGATGTCCTTTATTTTGGGTCAGGCACAGTGGTCAGGGCCAAATAGCATTTTAGTTTACTCTGTTTTTTTGTAAATTCTTTCCAATGTGTCAAGTAATTATCTTTTTGTTTTTTTCATGATTTGGTTGGGTCTAATTGTAATTGCTGTCATCTCTCTCTATCTCTCACTCTCTCTTGCCACTTTCATTTTCCCTTTATTCGCTTCTGAGGGTGACAATGTTGGTACACGCAAGGCTATTTCACAGTCACATAGTCTCTGTAGTCACAGATGGCCTCTGTTTAGACGTCCTCTGTTAAGCCACTACCACCAGGTCCCCGTGGTAACTTCATTTAGGCCTGTGACTGTGTCCTCCATGCATATCAAGGCTATACAGTGTAGGCTTACTGCTACTAAGTCTGTCATACAGCCAATGCAATTAAAGCTGACAGACGTACCGTTCACCCTCACAGTGAACAACCTGTCATTTGAAATATGTCACAATAAAGAAAACCATCAAATTCACACATGTCTTAGAGCAACAACACAATGCTCGAACTCTTGGCCCTTTTGATCTGTTTGCGTGGCTTGTGTAGGCCTTCATTCTGCGATTGCATCTCTGTGCTCATAATTTAGACATATTCCTCATGTTCATCTTGTCCATGGGTTGTCTACCACTCAATGTTTTAATTTGGTAGCTTGTGTTCTGCATCTGCTCAAACTGTAAAAACACATTTGTCTTGGGCTACTACCCATGTGTGTTATCATTTTCTGCTTCCATGTCATTATTTCTTACCCAATTTTGATATACTGCTTTTCCCACCCATTTCCCCCTACTATTAAAATGTCCCTACTTTGTATTCAACCATAACGCAAACGCCAACCCTACACCAAGCTATGTGTCTGCATCCTGGTTCAACCCTAGCCCTAGCCTCAAACACAACCCTAAATCTAACCCTAGCTTCGTGTCCACAGCCCGGCTCAACCCTGGCCATAACCCTAACCCTAGCTTCAAGTCCACATCCTGGTTTAGCCCTAACCATCAACCACAACCCAAACTCTAACCCTAACCCTTCCCCAGGCTCTCACCTCTCTTAGGGTCCCCCAACAGGCTGTAGCGAGGGAACCCTGGCAGGCTCTGTTGTGGACCCAGAAGCAGGCCATCCTTCACCCACTGGACAACCCCTGAGGGCCTCAGCACCTCACACCTCAGCATCACCGTAGTCCCCGCACGCACCGTCATGTTCTTGGGCTGGGTCCTGAACGCCTGCTGGGCCCCCACCTCCACCACACCTGAAGAAGAGAGGGAGGGAAAGGAGGGAAGATGGTGAGAGGATGGAGAGGAAAGAGGGAACAAAGGGAGGGATGGGTTAGGGGGATTGTGAAATGGATGGAGGGAGCGGAGGAGGGTGAGAAGATGGAGGGGAAGAAGGGAACGCTAGGAAGGCAGGGGATGAGGGCTCAAATAAAGATGGTAGAGCCGGGCCACATTATTCATCACATCATATGTTTTATTGATGGGAAATTGGAGAAATTCGGCCCTGCAAATGAGTCAATAATGTAATTACTGCGAATTAAACCCCTCCTCGGTCCAGGAGATAAGGAATGGAAAGGAAGAGAGGGCGGGGGGGTCCAACCAAGCCCTCGTTCACCCATTGCTTTTTCTTCACTTGCGATGTCCCTTCGGCTAATTTCTACAGATAAGAGTAATGATATTTGGTTTAATGCCCTCGTTTGTCATAGGTGGTGTGGGGGTGTCGGGAGGTGGGGGTGGGCAATCCCTCACTCCCTGTATGAAGTGAAATGCTCCGGTACACTGCACTGGTGGCTGGAAGGTAACCTTACTGCCACTCAGCCAGCCTGGTAGTGAGTGAGTGAGGTGGAGGCTAGAACAATGAGACCAGGATCACAAGGTAATGCGATTGTAGCTCTGCATGCAAAGTCCTATGCTAATTAGGGGCCCTAATATATAAGCATGCATCTTATTTTTAAACTATGCAGTGAAGAGGAGAGCAGCTATTTACACCGCCTCTTTCTGGAAGGTTGTTTGAATCTTGACCCTCTTTGAGCCAATCACAAAGTTGTTTGCGAACTGCATGCTCGGCTGCGCCTCGGCAATGTGAGTGAGAGGGAGAACTCTACGATCAAGGGGACATCAGTCACCTCACGTCAAACGTGAAGGGAAAGATTGGCCATTATAGACGACGCATACAAACAACCAGCCACAAAATCACATTTGCATATCAGTTTACATAAATGAATACACAACAATTCCGTGTACAAATGAGCAGCAAAAGGAAGTTGAAAAACAAACAGGAACAAAATGGATTCTTCTCTTTTTCTACTGCCACTGCCTAGAGAGGTGCATGGGGGATGGAAGTGGTAAGACAGGCAAACACCGTAGGCCATTGATTTCCTTTATCCATCCAAGGATTTGGTGTCTATTTGAACGAGATAATGGCTTGGAATTATGCTATGGAGCTGATGCTGCCCACAAAATTCTTTGGCCTTCGCTGTCACAACGAGATGGAAGCAGAGGCTAGCCATACTCTGGAGTATAAACTGAACCGCTATGAAAAGCATCTGTAATAATTGCAGTTGAAGTTATTAGTATGAAAACATTGGACAGGGTCGACAGAAAGCAGGTTAAGAGAAGACGATACCGGTCACCTGTTAACTTACTGAACAATGTCTCTCTGTTTCTCTCTGTGATGTTTTCAAAGGCAGGAGAGAGAGATGTAATGTAAAGGCATGCTATCAGACATCAACTTGAAATAATTATGTCAGCAGTGCAGTGGGATATGTTCCATTAACAGATTAGTGTGGATGATAAATATTCGTTGTGATTGTTAGATTTATTTTGGAGCTGATTTACTGTATGTGTCAGTAAATGTGCTGTAACTGCATAATGATGCGATCAACACTGGAACTAGATTTGTTTCACAGAGCAAAGGCTTACAAGTACTGTGGGATTTCATGTTGATTGACGGCCACCATTTTTGAATATGATTTACAAAATAATCCGAACAGATTGTCGTTGTCGGAGGAGTTACAGCAGCAGTAAACAGACGGTTGGAAGAACAACAACTTTGACAGCTTGGTGATTCGACAGCGTATTTTGAGAAAACGATTAGCCACTCGTCACAGCATCCTTCTCTTCTGACAATGTGTTGTCGTTAAGCTGTCCTGTTTCTGCTCCCATTCAGTTGGTGTTGCTCTTCTGAGAACCAGCTGGTACATTGGCAAGGAAGTGTAATGTTGAGGCCTTAGCACAATGTCTAATTGTATCAATGTGATTGTCGATGAGTAACAATCCAATGCCAGAAGTGTGCAATGCAAGGTAAGTGAAAGGCAAAGGGTATTAGCGAGGAATAATACCTGATGTGCTGCATACAATTATCAACAACACTACAACAATCCACAGAAACCTTGATGCAAACTCATCCATTGAGTTGAACAGAACTCTAGGTTATGCCTCTCATAAAGTCAATGAGAGCACAGTGCTATAGAGTAGAGTAATGGTGTGTAACTTAACAGAAGGTCTTGCTGAGTTCGAAAGGAGACAATAGGTCCATTGTGGCTGTTTTTCTTACCCCATTGCAGAGTAAGGAGAAGAAGAAGTGGACTAGAGAAGCACGTTGTTGATGACAAACCCATCTCAAACCTCAGGCTCCAATCGTTTAATCCAGGCCCTGCAGAATCCTGAAACGACAAATCACAGAGATGACAGACAGTGAACTGTTTGTCAATTTATTTATTTTTTATTTAACCTTTACTTAACTAGGCTAGTCAGATAAGAACAAATTCAAATTTACAGTGACGGCCTACCGTCATGTTGGTTATGTTAGTCAAGGCTTAGTTGACTCAATGTCAAGTTTTGAGTTCCCGAGCACACACAAATTATTCTCAAAGCGATATTGTGCTAGCTACAGTTGGTGAAGACAGACTAACCTGGCTACTGATCATTGGATGACTCTTGCATGCACTAGTGAATTAACCCATCAACAGTTTTTAGATAAATCCATGAGTAACACTATGTCTACGTCCATTACATTCTGTTCTATTCTAACACTCCCCCTCTGCCTGTTTCTTTTGGAAAGGGATGTGCATTTTAAGTTAGTTTGCAATCAATCAACTTATCTGTCGCGAATGGAACAAATAATAGTGATTTACTTGATTGAAAACTAAACATTTTCTCATCTGAATAAACAAAATGAATTAAAAGCAACGGTTCTTTGAGGCATCTCCCCTCAGTCGATTAGTTGCACTCCAACAGGCTTTGATAAGAATTAGCTCACACTCAATTATTCCTGGCTCTCAGAAACATCAGTGTATTTCAGAGCCCCCAACATGCACTTTGAACACACAAGGGCAATTTGATCCCCCTTCACCACATTAGATGTCTGTTCTGAGCTCTCAAAAACAAATCTGCCTTCTCCCCCCCTCTCCCTGTCTCTCTCACACACTATCACTCTCTTTGTTTCTCTCACTCACTCTCACTCTTTTTTTCTCCCTGTCTGTTTCTCTTTCTCTCTCTCCCTGTCTCTCTCTCTCTGCCTCCCTTTCCCCCTTTCTAATACACCCTTTATTAAAGGGTCAATCTGCAGTTCCTACATGTATATACATTTTTGGACTCACTGTGTACAGGACCCAATGATTCTTGAGGAATATAACTTCAATATAACTTAACCTCATGAGCTTGGTTCAATTGTCGTATCCCCTCAGAATCCCAAAACAAAAGCTCCAATGTTTGTAAACAACGCAAATGTAAACTAACACTGCATAGCCTCAAAACATGGTTAAAATTATACTTTTGTCAGTCCGTGCTCTGTTTATGAATTTGAGAGGGGTTACATTTCTCCTGCCCAATCCCTTATCAAAACATGGGCAGAGAGACGCTTTGTTTTAACCTGACCTGCTGATTGCCCCTTTAAAACACCATAAGCATTTCAACCCCGACCGATGTTCATGAATTGATTTTCCTCATACTTATTAACCATCCCAGTCTGCCCTTTTCCTCACATCTGAGATCTAAATACCATAGAGAGTAAAATGCTGGCTGGTTGGTTTCTATATGTGTAATGAAAGTTCCCCATGCCTTCCCTCCTCCGTTGTGGGAGTGACGCTGTTAATGCAGAACTGCAGAACTGCAGAACTTGGCTGAGAGGGAGAGAGGTGAAACTGGTCTGGAGAGGAAGGCTACATGACTCAACACGTTTCTACCGGACATCTTAATGAAAAGAGCCGCAGCCTACTGACTCTGACCTCCCGTCCCCTCCCCGCACTACCGCCACCACTGCTAACCCAAACACAGGGCTTAATTCATTGGGAAAATAGGTCTGTACACAAAATGGAGGATTGGTTCATTCTCTAGTGTGTGTTTTTGTTTCGTTTCATTGTCCTTGACAATGTTTCTTTTAGGGTTGGGTCAGGGCTGTGTCTGTTGGATGTAAGAATTCAAATGAATGGAGAAAACAATTGCAGAAAACAATCATCCAGAAAATAAATAATTTATGCTTTATTGTCACAAACACCAGATAGGTGCAGTGAAATGTGTTCATTTCCAGGGTCAGCTATGGTAGGTTAAGTGCCTTGCTCAAGGGCATCAGCAGATATCAGCAGATATTTTACCTTGTCGGCTCAGGTATTCAAACCAGCAACACTCTAATCACTAGGCTACCTAGAATGCATGCATGAACACATGCATGCAAGCACACACACAAACACATATTCAAAATTCACAATATGAGACACAAACAGCTAAAAAAGCAGGCCTTCAGCCCTGGCAGCTAATCGAGTTCTTGTCCTTGCACAGATCTCTGCCATTATCCATAACTAGCTCAACAAGCTTCATAACACGCACACATGCACACAGTATAATGGAAAACATGAACAATTACATTCATTCAGTATCTGCAGTGCCTTCAGAAAGTACTCACACTCCTTGAATTTTTCCACATTTACTCAAGTGCTATCAAGCTAAATAATGTATTTGTCTAGGAAAACCTTGTACTGTATAATATAATCTGTATTTCACTGACAACAATAGAGTTGTATGAGTCAGGATGAGATTGAAAACTGGTGCTCACCACCCAGGATAAGCATTGTTGTAACTTGCCTGTATAAGTCAGTAGATATTCTACCTTCACTGCTACTACAGTTTCTGACCTTGTCCCTCACTAGCTTTCCACAGATGCAAATGAGAAAGTTTGATTTGAAATTTGATTCGCTCTCGGAGACAAGTCTGCCGTTCTCCCCTCCAGGGTATTGGAGAGAGCAGAGGCATCAGGCGTGACCCCGACAGGTAGATTTTTAATGGCTTCTTTCATAACATCATCAAACGATTCAATACACTCAATCCTGGACCAATTTGACGCAAAACCCCATGAAATCACTCAATGTGCAGAAAATGAAGCCTCAACCTCATGCAACCATGCAATTCAGATATGGTCCTACATCTTAATATCAGGCTCACCCACACACCACCAATATCACCATTAACCTGTGGGCCCAATTACAGGGCCTCATAGGGGAGGTCTGTTGTGAACCCATTACACCACCGACACTCACCAGCAGAATCAGTTATAGGCCAAAGATGCAGATTAGGTTATCCACATGGCTTAATCGAACTAAAATCATTAATTGTGCATGAAAACATGGTGGCCCTCTGACAGTCTGATTAGTGTTGCCTGGGTGAGCCTGCCTGCTTCTACAGACGCAAATAGACAGAGAAAACTTCAAGCCAAGTCAAGGACGGGCAGGTGGACGAGCCAGATTGCATCAGCCTCGTCCAGCAATTTACAGTGGCAGCTGGACAGTATGTCTCCGAGAAGCTCTTCTCACCAACCTGAGCAGAGTGTCTGTCTGCTTGGCTTGGTTTCTGTTTCTGCTCTGTAGGGTCGTCAACTTCGACTCAATGTGTCTCTCTCTCTGACTCCCTCACATGTCACTTGCCTCGAGAGAAAGTTGGGAGAAAAAAAGAGAGACAGAAGGAGAGAAGACCTCCTTTCAAACTTCCACTGACTCATCCTTCTGTCTCCTGAGAGCTCACAGAGAGACTGTGGTAGAGTGAGAAAAAGAGAGCGAAAGTGAGAGAGAGAAAGAGTAAGAGAGACAGTGCATCTCTCATAAAGAAGCCACTAGTCTTTGAATATGCGTAGGGATTTGCATGAGAGAGAGAGAAAAGCTGTGCTTACCTGTTGAGCAACGTCGAGGCCCCGGAGCCACTCTCTATGTCTCGCCTGATCTCACGATGTCGCTTGGAACGAAAGTGTGCAGTGTGGATAAGAAAGAATGCCAATAGGACTCTCCCACTCTCTGACTCCACACATACTGTATCATCCTCTTCTTAGACAGGGAAAAACACAGGAGGAAGAGAGAGAGGAGTGTGTATGAGGGTTAGGGGGGGTCATCTTAAGGAAAAATAGATGACAAAAAAACAGCTGACAACAAAAAAGTGATGCCACACTAGATGGTTTACATTGGCTATGGATAGTGAGTATATTGGCTAGGGATAGTAAGAATATAGGCTAGGGATAGGGAGTATATAGGCTAGGGACAGTGAGTATTTAGGCCAGGGATAGGGAGTATATTGGCTAGGGATAGGGAGTATATTGGCTAGGGATAGTGAGTATATTGGCTAGGGATAGGGATTATATAGGCTAGGGATAGGGATTATATAGGCTAGGGGTAGAGAGTATATTGGCTAGGGATAGTGAGTATATTGGCTAGGGATAGGGGGTAAACTGGCTATGGATAGTGAGTATATTGGCTAGGGATAGTGAGTATATTGGCTAGGGACAGTGTTATATAGGCTAGGGACTCACCAGCAGCAAGAGCGACATCATTGATGCATACAGAGAAGAGTGTCGGCCCAAGATGTCACGTTCTGACCTTTATTTCCTTTGTTTTGTATTTATTTAGTATGGTCAGGGCGTGAGTTGGGGTGGGCAGTCTATGTTTGTTTTTCTATGATTTGGGGATTTGTATGGTTCGGCCTAGTATGGTTCTCAATCAGAGGCAGGTGTCATTAGTTGTCTCTGATTGAGAATCATACTTAGGTAGCCTGGGTTTCACTGTTTGTTGGTGGGTGATTGTCTATGTTGATTGCTTGTGTCATCACAGTTCTCATTTAGCTTCATGGTCGTTATTTGTTTATTGTTTTGTATAGTGTGTTTCAGTGTTCAGTGTTTTCTTTATTAAATTTCATCATGAACACATACCACGCCGCATTTTGGTCCTCCGATCCTTCTCGCCTCTCCTCTTCAGATGAAGAGGAGGACGCCTGTGACACAAGAATTGAACCCTGTGGCACCCCCATAGAGACTGTCAGAGGCCCGGACAACAGGCCCTCCGATTTGACACACTGAGCTCTATCAGAGAAGTAGTTGGTGAACAAGGCGAGGCAATCATTTGAGAAACCAAGGCTATAGAGTCTGCCGATGAGGATGTGGTGATTGACAGAGTCGAAAGCCATGGCCATGGCCAGATCAATGAATACGGCTGCACAGTATTGTTTATTATCGATGGCGGTTAAGATATCGTTTAGGACCTTGAGCCTGACTGAGGTGCATTATTGACCAGCTCTGAAACCAGATTGCATAGCGGAGAAGGTGCAGTGGGATTCGAAATGGTCAGTAATCTGTTTGTTGACTTGGCTTTCGAAGACCTTAGAAAGGCAGGGTAGGATAGATATACTGTAGGTCTGTAGCAGTTTGGGTCAAGAGTGTCCCTCCCTTTGAAGAGGGAGATGACCGCAGCTGCTTTCCAATCTTTGGGAATATCAGACGACACGAAAGAGAGGTTGAACAGGATAGTAATAGGGGTTGCAACAATTTTGGCAGATCATTTTTAGAAAGAAAGGATCCAGATTGTCTAGCCCGGCTGATTTGTAGGGGTCTAGATTTTGCAGCTCTTTCAGAACATCAGCTGACTGGATTTGGGAGAAGGATAAATGGGGAAGGCTTGGGCAAGTTGCTGTGGGGGGTGCAGTGCTGTTGACCGGGGTAGGGGTAGCTAGGTGGAAAGCATGGCCAGCCGTAGAAAAATGCTTATTGAAATTCTCAATTATAGTGGATTTATCGGTGGTGACAGAGTTTCCTATCCTCAGTGCAGTGGGCAGCTGGTAGGAGGTGTTCTTATTCTCAATGGACTTTACAGTGTGCCAGAACTTTTTTGAGTTTGTGTTGCAGGAAGCAAATTTCTGCTTGATAAAGCTAGCCTTGGCTTTTCTAACTGCCTGTGTATATTGGTTTCTAGCTTCCCTGAAAAGTTGCAAATCATGCAGGGCTGTTCGATGCTAATGCAGAACGCCATAGGATGTTTTTGTGTTGCTTAAGGGCAGTCAGGTCTGGAGAGAACCAAGGGCTATATTTGTTCCTGGTTCTCAATTTCTTGAATGGGGCATGCTTATTTAAGATGGTGAGGAAGGCATTTAAAAAAAATAACCAGGCATCCTCTACTGACGGGATGAGGTCAATATCCTTCCAGGATACCCGGGCCAGGTCGGTTAGAAAGACCTGCTCGCTGAAGTGTTTCAGGGAGCGTTTGACAGTGATGAGTATAGGTTGTTTGACCGCTGACCCATTACGGATGCAGGCAATGAGGCAGTGATCGCTGAGATCCTGGTTGAAAACAGCAGAGGTGTATTTAGAGGACAAGTTGGTTAGGACGATATCTATGAGGGTGCCTGTGTTTATGGCTTTGGGGTGGTACCTGGTAGGTTCATTGATAATTTGTGTGAGATTGAGGGCATCAAGGTTAGATTGTAGGATGGCTGGGGTGTTAAGCATGTTCCAGTTTAGGTCACCTAGCAGCACGAGCTCTGAAGATATATGGGGGGCAATCAGTTCACATATGGTGTCCAGAGCACAGCTGGGGGCAGAGGGTGGTCTATAGCAGGTGGCAACGGTCAGAGACTTGTTTTCGGAGAGGTGGATTTTTAAAAGTAGAAGTTCAAATTGTTTGGGTACAGACCTGGATAGTAGGACAGAACTCTGTAGGCTATCTCTGCAGTAGATTGCAACACCGCCCCCTTTGGCCATTCTATCTTGTCTGAAAATGTTGTAGTTAGGGATGGAGATTTCTGAGTTTTTGGTGGTCTTCCTAAGCCAGGATTCAGATACAGCTAGGACATCCAGGTTGGCAGAGTGTGCTAAAGCATTGAATAAAACAAACTTCGGGAGGAGGCTTCTAATGTTAACATGCATGAAACCAAGGCTATTACGGTTACAGAAGTCATCAAAAGAGAGCACCTCGGGAATAGGAGTAGAACTAGGTACTGCAGGGCCTGGATTCACCTCAACATCACCAGAGGAACAGAGAAGGAGTAGGATAAGGGTACGGCTAAAAGCTATGAGAACTGGTCGTCTGGGACATCCGTAACAGAGAGTAAAAGGAGGTTTCTGGGGGCAATAAAATAGCTTCAAGGTATAATGTACAGACAAAGGTATGGTAGGATGTGAATACAGTGGAGGTACACCTAGGCATTGAGTGATGATGAGAGAGATATTGTCTCTAGAAACATCATTGAATCCAGGTGATGTCATCACATGTGTGGGTGGTGGAACTGAAAGGTTGGATAAGGTATAATGAGCAGGGCTAGAGGCTCTACAGTGAAATAAGCCAATAACCACTAACCAGAACAGCAATGGACAATGCATATTGACATTAAGGAGAGGCATGCTTAGCCGAGTGATCATAAGGGTCCAGTGAGTAGTGAGGTTGGTAGGGGTCACGGCGATTCAGACAGCTAGCCGGGCCATGGGTAGCAAGCTGGCAGAGATGGAGGTCTGTTTTTAGCCACCTTGTGCGTTTCCGTCGGAAGATTAGTAGGGTTCCGTGTGGTAAAGGGGACCAATCCAATTGGCAAAAAAGATAAAGTTATAGTGACCCAAGAAAATTGGCTAGGGGTAGGGATTATATAGGCTAGGGACAGGGATTATATAGGCTAGGGACAGGGATTATGTAGGCTAGGGATAGTGAGTATATGGGCTAGGGACATGATTAGATTGGCTAGGAATAGGGAGTATATTGGGCTAGGGATAGGGAATATATTTGCTAGAGATAGGGAGTATATTGGGCTAGGGATAGGGAATATATTTGCTAGAGATAGGGAGTATATTGGGCTAGGGATAGGGAATATATTTGCTAGAGATAGGGAGTATATTGGGCTAGGGATAAGGAATATATTTGCTAGAGATAGGGAGTATATTGGCTAGGGATAGGGATTATAATGGCTAGGGACAGGGATTATGTAGGTTAGGGATAGTGAGTATATTTGCTAGGGATAGTGTCACGTATTAACAAGGTAGGTGGAATCAAGCGCAGAGAGCAGGTGCAGTGAGTCGATAGTTTATTCTCCGGAACAAACACTGAAAACCCGAAAACAGGGTGAAATAATCCAACACAGGATTAAGATATATCGGAGCAAATAGCACAATACGTAATCACTAAAATACATGAAACCAAAACAATCCCGCACGAAACAAGGGCGGGACAACCTACTATAAATAAGGACGTCAATAAACTAAAATACACACAGGTGAAACTAATAAGACAAAACCAACAGACAAACGAAAAAGGGATCGATGGTGGCTAGTAGGACGGTGACGACGACCGCCGAGCACCGCCCGAACAGGCAGGGGAGCCAACTTCGGCGGAAGTCGTGACAGTACCCCCCCCCTGACGCGCGGCCCCCGCAGCGCGCCGCCACCGTCCTCGAGGACGACCCGGAGGACGAGGTGCTGGGCGATCCGGGTGGAGGCGGTGGAAATCACTCAGGAGAGAAGGGTCCAAAATGTCCCTCACCGGAACCCAGCATCTCTCCTCCGGACCGTACCCCTCCCAGTCCACGAGGTACTGTAGGCCCCCCACCCGGCGTCTCGAATCCAGAATGCCCCGAACTGTGTACGCCGGGGACCCCTCGATGTCCAGGGGGGGCGGAGGGACCTCAGGCACCTCACCTTCTTGCAGGGGACCAGCCACCACCGGCCTGAGGAGAGACACATGAAACGAGGGGTTAATACGGTAATACCTAGGAAGTTGTAACCTGTAACACACCTCGTTTATTCTCCTCAGGACTTTAAACGGCCCCACACACTGCGGCCCCAGCTTCCGACAGGGCAGGCGGAGGGGCAGGTTCCGGGTCGAGAGCCAGACCCTGTCCCCCGGTGCAAACACGGGGGCCTCACTGCGGTGTTGGTCAGCGCTCCTCTTCTGCCGTTCGCCCGCTAACCGTAGTGAGTCCTGAACGGCTTTCCATGTGTCCTTGGAGCGCTGTACCCATTCCTCCACCGCAGGAGCCTCGGTCTGGCTCTGATGCCATGGAGCCAGGACCGGCTGGTAACCTAGCACACACTCAAAAGGAGACAAGTTAGTTGAGGAGTGGCGTAGGGAGTTCTGAGCTAGTTCAGCCCAGGGAACATACCTTGCCCACTCACCAGGCCGGTCCCGGCAATAGGACCGCAGAAACCTGCCCACCTCTTGATTTACGCGCTCCACCTGCCCATTACTCTCGGGGTGAAAACCTGAGGTTAAGCTGACCGAGACCCCCAGTCTCTCCATAAACGCCCTCCATACTCTGGACGTGAATTGGGGACCCCGATCAGAAACGATGTCCTCAGGCACCCCATAGTGCCGGAAGACATGGGTAAACAAGGCCTCAGCAGTCTGCAGGGTCGTAGGGAGACCGGGCAACGGGATGAGACGACAGGACTTAGAAAACCGATCCACAACGACCAGGATTGTAGTACTTCCCTGGGACGGGGGAAGGTCGGTAAGAAAGTCCACCGATAAGTGTGTCCACGGCCGTTGTGGAACGGGGAGGGGTTGTAATTTCCCTCTAGGCAAGTGCCGAGGAGCCTTGCTCTGAGCACACACGGAGCAGGAGGAGACATAAAATCTCACGTCTTTAGCTAGCGTGGGCCACCAGTATCTCCCTCTCAGACTCCGCACTGTCCTCTCGATGCCCGGATGACCCGAGGAGGGGAGAGTATGAGCCCACCGAATCAGCTTGTCCCGGACCCCCCTCGGTACGTACTGGGTTCCTACTGGACAGTTGGGGGGGGCCGGCTCTGACCGTGAGGCCCCCTCTATCTCTGCGTCCACCTCCCATACCACCGGTGCCACGAGACATGACGGTGAAATGATGGGAGTTAGCTCAACGGGCCGCTCCTCGGTATCATAGAGGCGGGACAGCGCGTCGGCCTTGGTGTTTTTGGAGCCGGGCCGGTATGAGAGGGTAAACCGGAATCTGGTAAAAAACATGGCCCATCTAGCCTGACGTGGATTCATTCTCTTCGCTGCCCGGATATACTCGAGATTACGATGGTCAGTCCAGATGAGAAAGGGGTGTTTAGCCCCCTCAAGCCAATGTCTCCACACCTTCAGAGCCTTGACTACAGCTAACAACTCCCGGTCCCCCACATCATAGTTTCGCTCCGCTGGGCTGAGCTTGCTCGAAAAAAAAGCACAAGGGCGAAGTTTGGGTGGCACGCCCGAGCGTTGGGACAGCACGGCTCCGACCCCAGCCTCGGACGCATCCACCTCCACTATGAACGCTAAAGAGGGGTCCGGATGCGCCAACACGGGTGCATTGGTGAACAGCTCCTTCAAACGAGTGAATGCTCTGCCCGCCTCTGCTGACCAGCGCAAGCGCACCGGTCCTCCCTTCAGCAGCGAGGTGATGGGAGCAGCTACCTGACCAAAACCCCGGATAAACCTCCGGTAGTAATTGGCAAACCCTAAAAACCGCTGCACCTCTTTCACCGTGGTCGGAGTCGGCCAATTACGCACGGCTGTAACGCGGTCATCCTCCATCACCACCCCAGAGGTGGAAATACGATATCCCAGGAAGGAAACGGACTGTTTGAAAAACTCACATTTCTCCGCCTTGCAATACAGATCATGCTCCAGCAGTCGCCCAAGTACCTTACGCACCAGAGACACATGCGCCGCGCGTGTGGCAGAATAGATCAAGATGTCATCGATGTACACTACCACTCCCTGCCCGAGCAGGTCTCGGAGAATCTCGTCTACGAAGGATTGGAAAACGGCTGGAGCATTCTTCAACCCGTATGGCATGACGCGGTACTCATAATGACCAGATGTAGTACTGAATGCAGTTTTCCACTCATCCCCTCCCCGGATACGCACCAGATTATACGCGCTCCTCAGGTCCAGTTTTGTGAAGAAGCGCGCCCCGTGAAATGATTCCACCGCCGTGGCGATGAGAGGTAGTGGGTAACTAAACCCCACTGTGATGGAATTTAGACCTCTATAATCAATGCACGGACGCAGACCTCCATCCTTCTTCTTCACAAAAAAGAAGCTTGAGGAGACGGGTGATGCGGAGGGCCGAATGTACCCCTGTCTCAGTGATTCAGTAACGTATGTTTCCATCGCTACCGTCTCCTCCTGGGACAATGGATACACGTGACTCCTAGGAAGTGCAGCGTTCTCCAGAAGGTTTATCACGCAGTCCTCTCGACGATGAGGTGGTAATTGGGTCGCCTTCTTTTTACTGAAGGCGATAGCCAAATCGGCATATTCAGAGGGAATGCGCACGGTGGAAACTTGGTCTGGACTCTCCACCGTAGTCGCACCAACGGCAACTCCTCTACACCTACCTGAACACTCCTCTGACCACCCCTTAAGAGCCCCCTGTCGCCAGGAAATCACCGGGTTGTGTTGAGCTAACCAGGGAACCCCCAACACCACCGGAAACGCAGGTGAATCTATAAGGAACAGACTAATCTGCTCCTTATGATCCCCCTGCGTTACCATGTCCAGTGGCACCGTAGCCTCCCTAATCACTCCTGACCCTAATGGTCGGCTATCTAATGAGTGCACGGGGAAAGGTTGATCTACCGACACCAGGGGAATCCCTAGCCTTAACGCAAGCCCACATTCCATGAAATTCCCAGCTGCGCCTGAATCGACTAGCGCCTTATGCTGTAGAGAGGGGAAAAACCCAGGGAAAGAAATCAAAACATACACATGACCGACAGGAGGCTCTGGGTGAGTCTGGTGCTTACTCACCTGGGGTGATCGAGCAGTGCTCCGCCTGCCCTCCCGACTCCCAGACGAGTTCCTCCAGCACCGGTCTGACGTGTGCCCTCGTCGACCACAACTGGTGCAGGAGGACACTCCTCCTCCGGTCTCCCTCGAAGCTGCCCCTCCTAATTCCATAGGGATAGGGGCAGGAGGGCTGGGAAGTGGAAACGACAGGGCCTGATCCGAACGCCCGCGAGCAGCCAGCAGATTGTCGAGACGGATAGCCAAGTCAATGAGCTCATCCAGTGTGCAGGTGGTGTCCCGACATGCCAGCTCCCTGCGGACGTCCTCCCTGAGACTGCATCTGAAATGGTCGACCAAGGCCCTGTCGTTCCATCCTGCTCCTGCGGCCAGGGTCCTGAACTCCAGAGCAAAGTCCTGAGCGCTCCTCGTCTCCTGCCACAGGTGGAACAGCCGTTCACCCGCCGCCCGACCCTCTGGTGGATGGTCAAAAACAGCTCGGAATCGGCGGGTGAACTCTGGGTAATTATCCCTCGCCGAGTCCGGGCCATTCCATACTGCGTTGGCCCACTCGAGGGCTCGCCCAGTCAAGCAGGAGACGAGGGCGCTCACGCTCTCCTCTCCAGAGGGAGCAGGACGCACGGTAGCCAGGTATAGCTCCAGTTGAAGGAGGAAACCCTGGCACCCAGCCGCCGTTCCGTCATACTCCCGTGGGAGTGTCAACCGCAGAGCCCCGGAGCCAGATGTGGTCGCAGGAACAGGAGGTGCTGGAGAAGGGGGTGCTAGCGATGATGTGGGAAGACCACTCCTCTCCCATCGATCCATCCTCTCCATCATTTGGTCCATGGCAGAACCAATCCGATGGAGCACGCTGGTGTGGTGGAGGACTCTCTCCTCCATCGATGGGAGAGGAGACGCGGCTGCTCCTGCTGATTCCATGGGTGGTGCGGGATTCTGTCACGTATTAACAAGGTAGGTGGAATCAAGCGCAGAGAGCAGGTGCAGTGAGTCGATAGTTTATTCTCCGGAACAAACACTGAAAACCCGAAAACAGGGTGAAATAATCCAACACAGGATTAAGATATATCGGAGCAAATAGCACAATACGTAATCACTAAAATACATGAAACCAAAACAATCCCGCACGAAACAAGGGCGGGACAACCTACTATAAATAAGGACGTCAATAAACTAAAATACACACAGGTGAAACTAATAAGACAAAACCAACAGACAAACGAAAAAGGGAATGATGGTGGCTAGTAGGACGGTGACGACGACCGCCGAGCACCGCCCGAACAGGCAGGGGAGCCAACTTCGGCGGAAGTCGTGACAGATAGGGATTATATAGGCTGGGGACAGGGATTATATAGGTTAGGGATAGTGAGTATATTGGCTAGGGCTAGGGATTATATAGGCTAGGAACAGGGATTATATTGGCTAGGGATAGGGATTATATAGGCTAGGCATAGGGAGTAGAGAAACAACATAATTTAAAATCTACTAGAATATTCTACATTTCTAATAAAAAACTTCAATATGCCTGTACAGTGTAGCTGTATTAAACAGCTGCAGCAGCAGGAGAGAATATGATTCCTATGCTCGTCCTTTCCGAGGGAGTACAGAACTCATAGTGTCTGGGGTTTGAGGGAGCAAGGGAACCTTCAAAGATACAAAGGCAACATGGATGTCTCCACTGCAGCCCGTTTTGTAACATTTATGCTCATACATAATGCATGGGACAGCGAGTATCCACTTTACTTTATTTTATATACTGAATACTCCTGGGGGGATTCAGCTGCGCTGCTGTAGAGTTGGAGACTACGCTGAATTCATTTTCCACTTCAGAATATTTGATTTCGTGCTGAAAGGTTCCAATATGCCTCCCAGTCTCCAGTCACCATTCACTTTCAGGTGTATACTTTAATATATATATATATATATGTATGTATATATATATATATATATATATATAAATCATTTTCATATACATATTACCGTAATGTGTACACCTGAAAGTGAATGGTGACTGGAGACTGGGAGGCATATTGGAACCTTTCTACAGTGACTAACACAAAGGTCACATTCTTTTCTACCAGTACGTATTTTTTATTTGACCCCACTTAGTGCTTTTTATGTACAATCTGCAGTATTCAGTCCATATTCAACCACATACAGTACAAACAGCATACATTATACAGTACTCACCTACGGCCATTGTACAGTACATTCATTGTGTGCTCAGCCATGCATTAGGAATATACCCTCTGCAGCAGGTATTGTCTGTGATGTTAATAAGCTTTCCACAGCTTCTGCAGGTAATAAAGAGAGGGCAGCAGCATGGAGCCCCTCTAGTGTGTGTGTGTGTGTGTGTGTGTGTGTGTGTGTGTGTGTGTGTGTGTGTGTGTGTGTGTGTGTGTGTGTGTGTGTGTGTGTGTGTGCGCGCGCGCGCAGTGGGGGGTGGGGTTGTAGTTGCTAACAGCTGGGCCATGTAGTTGGAGGTGGCCCCTCAGACAGTCATTAAATACAGAAGCCCAGGGCTGAAAGGTTAATTCCCCTGCATGGAGGGGGTAGATAGGGGAGGAAGCAGAGGCGAGGGAGGCCATGGAGGAGCTCACTGCTCACACAAACAGCACTGTCAGCAACACGGCTAACGCAGGAGCCTCTGCGGCTAGACAGGGGGAGAGGAGAGAGAGACTGGGCCAGACAGAGAGATGGAGAGAGAAAAGAGTGATGCAGAGTGGAGGGGTAGAGGGAAAATAGTGAGAGGAAGGCAGACAAGAACAAGGGAAGAGGTAATGGAAAGAGGGAAACGAGGGATGGATGGAAAGAAACAGAGAAACAAGGAGGAAAATTCAAGATAGAAGAGAGGGGTGTAGAAGGAATGAAAGGAATGAGAGAGAAACTGAAAGGAGTTTCTGTAAGAGAGATGACTGACATTAACAAGTTGTTTTGAATAAAAGATGGAAGGGAACAGAAAGACTTTGGATGCAAATCAGGGCCCCCGGCCGCTAGGGGGACCCCAACCAAAAATATATATATATTTTGGAACTCTGTGCTCGAGTCTGTGCTCGAAATGTGGTTATGCATCAGCAGTTTTTGTCTTGTAATATCAGTCACTGACATTCAGTCAATTTGCTCATGTCAGCAAAAAAAAGTTTAATTGGTAAATTAATCTAGCCAGCTATCTACACCTTGTTGCAATCATGTCCAAATTACTGACCAGGCACGCAGGGCATGTGTCCAGTGGGCCAGGCCTTAAAACTGCAACATTTTCTGTCCGCTCCATGGCAAAATTTCTAGAATTCCATTAAATTAGTTTTAAAAATGCAACATTTTCTCTCCACCCCATGGCAAAATGTGGCAAAATGTACTTTAAAACTTAAATTACTTCTCTCTGCCATCCAGAAGGGCACCACTCAAATATTTTACCTGTGAAGTGGGGTGCCCTCAAACCAAATCTTGCTTAGGGCCTCCAAAAAGCTAGGGCCGGCCCTGAGGTCAGAAGCAGAGATAGGGTAAAGCAATAAGCACTGCAATGAAAAAGGAGGGCAATAAGAGAGAAATAGAAAGTCGTGTGTGTGTGTGTGAGTGCACTCATCTGTGTTTGCCTGTGTGTGTTTGCATGTGTGTGACAAGGGTGTTAAGGGTGACAGTTGGATCAGTAACTGTAACGTAACAGATCAGTGTGCCACTTGTCACCACCCAGAGAAAGTTTCATTTTGAAATGAACACGGCGGCAGCTTGGGCCGATCGGCTTAGAGCAGAGAGACAGACCGAGACAGAGACAGACAGATATAGTATGTTCAACATCCAATATGTGATCTTCACCAATAGCAGGGTTTAACGCTTTCAGCCCTCTAGGTCTTAGGGCAGCCTGTTTAATGAAAAACGACCCCGCGTGACCCTACAGGGTCTCCTAGGGCCCGCCACAGGGGCTGCTGGGTCTCTCCATTCCCTGAGCTAAAGAATTACATCCCAACCCTTTTGGCCTACCACTAATTACAACAGGCTAACCTGCTTCTACTATTTGTTGTTGTTCTGTTGTTGCCCTGCTAAAGCAGTTGTAGCTGGCGTATCTGTGTGGCGCTACGCTCCGTGTCAGACGGCAAGGTCACAATGCTTTCCCTGGTCAATCTGGCTCCCAAGCAGCCACAGGAGATGGAGCTAAAGGTCTTGAGGTCTTCAGCCTACATAACCCAGAGAGGAAAGAGGAAGGCAGTGTGATTACATGCCAGCCATCACTACAACGCCAGAGTAGGGACATTTTTACATTCAGCACCTCTCCCTCAAGAGAAATATAGTATTCTTTCTCACAAAGATATTTACATATATTTCCGGATGTTGTGTATCTCTGGAAATAATGAAAATTCATGTACACATTACACTTGGAAAACATAGCTTGTCCAAAGAACGTGCTCTCTTGGCACAATATAGCCCGGTTATGTGGTAAGTTGAGCCTGAGTCCATGCATTACGCCTGGGAAGAAAACAATTCAATTTTATCAACTTGCCATTGGCTCAACTTACCCCAAGGCAAACATTTTGACTATATTAGCCCACACAGGTACAAGGATGCACTTTCATGCTAGGTTTAGGACCTTATATTAAATCTTATAGAGACCCCAAGTGATGTAACACAATAAATACATTTGACTTGGTTGCTTAACACTCTTTTAATGTGAGATCTTATTTCATAATTTCACAGACTCCAATTTTGTGTATGGCTTCCCAGAAACAAAGGTGGCTCAACTTACCCCACCACATAGATCTGATCGTAGGCAATAGGTAGTCTGCAGTAGTAAAGCTTGTTGCATTTGGAGGACATTGAGTCTGGAATAACGTGCCAGGATCAGGGACTTGAAGCTGTTTTATCTTTCCAAGAGGGTCTGTCTGTGTGTTTGTGTGCCTGAGTGTATTTTTTTTTTTTTTTACCAAGGCAAGTCAGTTAAGAACAAATTCTTATTTTCAATGACGGCCTAGGAACAGTGGGTTAACTGCCTTGTTCAGGGGCAGAACGACAGCTCAGGGATTTGAACTTGCAACCTTCCGGTTACTAGTCCAACGCTCTAACCACTAGGCTACCCTGTGTGTGAGTCTGAGTGTGTTTGTGTGTTTGTGAGCCTGAGCGTGTGTGTGTGTTTGTGTGTGTCTAGGGTTTCCATCCTAATTACCTTTTGTGACCCATCCATGTTTGAGTAGGTGGAGGGACCATGGGTATCTGGGTTAAGAGGGATTTGGAAGAGGGAGAACCCAATCAGACATCCACTGCCTCAATCCGCATATCTCTCCCTGACCTCTCTTCCTATCTCTATCCCTATATCTCTCCTTACTTTTCTATGGTATCTTAGTCACTCAATAATGTTTACATATCTTGCATTACTCATTACTCATCTTATATGTATATACTCTATTCTATACTATTCTACTGTATTTTAGTCACTCAATGTTAACATATCTGGCATTACTCATCTCATATGTATATACTGTTTTCTGTACTATTCTATGGCATCTCATTCACTTAATAATGTTTACATATCTTGCATTACTCATCTCATGTGTATATACTGTGTTCTATACTATTCTACTGTATCTTAGTCTGTTCCACTCTGACATCGCTCGTCCATATGCATATAGTCTTAATTCATTCCTACTTTGATTTGTGTGTATTGGGTATATGTTGTGTAATTTGTTAGATACTACTTGTTAGATATTACCGCACTGTCGGAGCTAGAAGCACAAGCACTTCGCTGCACCCGCAATAACATCTGCTAATCACGTGTATGTGACCAATGCAATTTGATTTGATTTGACTCCTCTTCCTATCTCTATCTCTCTATTTCTATATCTCTCACTGACTCCTCTTCCTATCTCTGTCTTTCTATTTCTATATCTCTCACTGACTCCTCTTCCTATCTCTATCTCTCTATTTCTATATCTCTCACTGACTCCTCTTCCTATCTCTGTCTTTCTATTTCTATATCTCTCACTGACTCCTCTTCCTATCTCTGTCTTTCTATTTCTATATCTCTCACTGACTCCTCTTCCTATCTCTGTCTTTCTATTTCTATATCTCTCACTGACTCCTCTTCCTATCTCTGTCTCTCTATTTCTATATCTCTCACTGACTCCTCTTCCTATCTCTGTCTTTCTATTTCTATATCTCTCACTGACTCCTCTTCCTATCTCTGTCTCTCTATTTCTATATCTCTCACTGACTCCTCTTCCTATCTCTGTCTCTTTGTCCCTATATCTCTCCCTGACCCCTCTTCCCCTTCCTCTTCCTTACCCTCTATTTCTATATCTCTCCCTGACCCCTCTTCCTATCTCTGTCTCTCTATCCCTATATCTCTCCCTGACCCCACTTCCTCACCCTTACCCCTATCTCTGTCTCTCTATCCTTGTCTTTCCTTGACCCCTCTTCCTCTCCCTTACCCTCTATCTCTGTCTCTATTACTATATCTCTCCCTGACCTATCTCTGTCTCTCTATCCCTAGTGTGTGTGTGTGTGTGTGTGTGTGTGTGTGTGTGTGTGTGTGTGTGTGTGTGTGTGTGTGTGTGTGTGTGTGTGTGTGCGTGCGTGCGTGCGAGCGTGACGGTGTTGTGTGGGTCGAGGTTGAGAAAGCCAGCTGTGGTGGCCAGATTGTTGAAGGATTATTCCCCAAATCTGTTCCATTTATCCAAAAAACCCTAACAAGCTTGTGCATAACAGCTATTTAATAAATAGATATTGTGAGTCAGATGCTCGACATCAGCACATTAAATAATACACTGCCTTCCGCTGGGTGGACCAATCAAAAGGAAGGTCAAGTGTTTGTTTGCGCTTTGACCCTGTTATGACACCCTATGTGAAGCAAGGCTGCACATGTCTGAATGAACACACCACAGAACAGTACAACATTGGTGAAGGGAGCATAATGCAAAGGTGTGTGGAGAAATGAGTGAGACTTCATTTATTTTTATGAAACTCAAGTATCAAATAAATAGAACCACTAACATACTAAACAAACAGAATAACTTTAAAATGAGTAAAATAGGATAATGAAAAGTCTACTAATATGATACAGATATTAATACTTTGATATTTGACATTTCTTTAATTATGAAAGATCTGGCATTTGGCCATCTTCTGAGATGCTACATAGGAGGTAAGGCATACCACCCTGCATACCACTGCTGGCTTGCTTCTGAAGCTAAGCAGGGTTGGTCCTGGTCAGTCCCTGGATGGGAGAACAGATGCTGGAAGTGGAAGTGATGTTGGAGGGCCAGTAGGAGGCACTCTTTCCTCTGGTCTAAACAATATCCCAATACCCCAGGGCAGTGATTGGGGACACTGCCCTGTGTAGAGTGCTGTCTCTTGGATGGGATGTTAAAATGGGTGTCCTGACTCTTTGAGGTCATGAAAGATCCCGTTGGCACTTATTGTAAGAGTAGGGGTGTTAACCCCGGTGTCCTGGCTAAATTCCCAAACTGGCCCTCAAACCATCATGGTCACCTAATAAACCCCAGTTTGGCTCATTCATCACCCTCCTCTCCCCTGTAACTGTTCCCCAGGTCGTTGCTGCAAATGAGAACATGTTCTCAGTCAACTTACCTGGTAAAATAACAGATAAATAAAATGTAAAGGCCAAGGACAAAATGTTAAAGACTTCTATAATGTACTAGCTCTGAGCTGAGGAGTGCATGACTGTGCTTGTGACATATTACTTGTTATGTGGCAACAGCAGCACTTGAATCCCCAAGAAAAATATCCCTTTGGGGACAATACCATATGTCTTATCTTATGAATAAACAAAGAACATTAGTAGTATAATGCTAATTCAGTTCAAGTGATATGGATACTAGTGGTGCATATGATCAGGCCAGAGTCTCAGAACAAGCCAGCTAAGCTACGCTGCAGTGCTTCTTAGAGGAACTACGGTAGTAGATTCCTGTGTGATGTGATGAGGTTAGAGGCTGGCTGGGGATCACCACCACAATATTATTAGGTCGCTCAGGGAGCGGGAGCCGGGTCAGATAATAAGACTCTATTCAGCTGAGTGAAATGTATGGGAAGAAAAGTGCTGACACCTCCCTCTTTCCCTCCCTCTCTCCCTCTCTTTCTCATCCAATTCCGAGTGCTTACTCTACGCTGGTGATTTTCATGCGGCGCCGTCGGTCCACGGCCCACAAACTTTAACGCTCGCTGTCTCTGCCACACCATCTATCACCGTGCAGGGGTTTGATGGAGGGAAGATTAGAGGGAGGAAGGGATGGAGGTAGGGAAGGGGGATCATATTGAAATTTGAGGTCAGAGAAGATGATGTGTTTGGCCCAGTCTTGTGTATCCCATTCTTTTATTTAGCGTCCCGTCAGCTGCGGCTCAGACACATGAATATCTACATCTTCACAGGCCAGGCAATAACCCACCCAGATAGAGAGAGACAGACACGATCCAGGGTTTGACAGGCCAGGCATTAACCCACCCAGATAGACATGATCAGGGTTTGACAGGCCAGGCAATAACCCACCCAGATAGACATGATCAGGGTTTGACAGGCCAGGCAATAACCCACCCAGATAGACAGAGACAGACATGATCAGGGTTTGACAGGCCAGGCATTAACCCACCCCGATAGACATGATCAGGGTTTGACAGACCAGGCAATAACCCACCCAGATAGACATGATAAGGGTTTGACAGGCCAGGCAATAACCCACCCAGATAGACATGATCAGGGTTTGACAGGCCAGGCAATAACCCTCCCAGATAGACCTGATCAGGGTTTGACAGGCCAGGCAATAACCCACCCAGATAGAGAGAGACAGACACGATCCAGGGTTTGACAGGCCAGGCAATAACCCTCCCAGATAGACGTGATCAGGTTTTGACAGGCCAGGCAATAACCCACCCAGATAGACAGAGATAGACATGATCCAGGGTTTGACAGGCCAGGCAATAACCCTCCCAGATAGAGGTGATCAGGGTTTGACAGGCCAGGCAATAACCCACCCAGATAGACATGATCCAGGGTTTGACAGGCCAGGCAATAACCCACCCAGATAGACAGAGATAGACATGATCCAGGGTTTGACAGGCCAGGCAATAACCCTCCCAGATAGACGTGATCAGGGTCTGACAGCCCAGGCAATAACCCACCCAGATAGACATGATCAGGGTTTGACAGGCCAGGCAATAACCCTCCCAGATAGACATGATCAGGGGTTTGACAGGCCAGGCAATAACCCTCCCAGATAGACGTGATCAGGGTTTGACAGGCCAGGTAATAACCCACCCAGATAGACATGATCCAGGGTTTGACAGGCCAGGCAATAACCCTCCCAGATAGACATGATCCAGGGTTTGACAGGCCAGGCAATAACCCACCCAGATAGACATGATCCAGGGTTTGACAGGCCAGGCAATAACCCACCCAGATAGACAGAGATAGACATGATCCAGGGTTTGACAGGCCAGGCAATAACCCACCCAGATAGACAGAGATAGACACGATCCAGGGCTTGACAGGCCAGGCAATAACCCACCCAGATAGACAGAGATAGACATGGTCCAGGGCTTGACAGGCCAGGCAATAACCCACCCAGATAGACATGATCAGGGCTTGACAGGCGAGGCAATAACCCACCCAGATAGACATGATCCAGGGCTTGACAGGCCAGGCAATAACCCACCCAGATAGACATGATCCAGGGCTTGACAGGCCAGGCAATAACCCACCCAGATAGACATGATCCAGGGTTTGACAGGCCAGGCAATAACCCACCCAGATAGACAGCGACAGACATGATCCAGGGTCTGACAGGCATGGAACTTGACATGGCCACACAATCTGGGTTGCTCCCCGAGTGTCACTGATAAAACACAGGGATTAGGAAACGGGTGGATGCAACTGAGTTAAATCCAGGAAAGCTAAAAATGGGGACAATAACAAAGCAGGGGCAGAAACGTTGTCGAATGGATCCAAAAAGGAAGCCTTTCACAAAAGTGATTAAGCGGTAAAATGGCGCTTTAATAACATAAGCTGTATGGCCTATTATCTCTGTTCCGCTGGCCACACGCGCATACACACACACGAAACTCGTGCCCACCCACACCTACCTCAGCCAACAGATGGAGTTGCGGGTCGGCTGAGGTGGAGCTTGCCATCCTCCCCATCCCCCCATCCCCTTTTCACAAATCCATTTTAATTAACATATCAGAGATCCAAACGAGGTTAAACCCTTCTCCTGCTCTCTCTAATCTCCTCCAGTTAAAACTGACCAGGCATGGAGCCCACATAATCAGCCCGGCCGATGGCACCACAGGGACTCATACATCTATACCTGTCCTACTGCACACTACCAAATTTATACCCTGGACTTTACATTAACTTACATCTCTACTATAGCTGGTATATCGGTGCATATATAGAGGACATATCCTAATGTAAAAACAAGCCGCGTCAAGTGGATATCAAGTCCCTTGACACTGGTATTGAGAACAGTGCTGTGGTGTGTTTTTTAATGATCTGTCCAATATGTTTTGAGTACAGATGAATGTATAGACTAGTAAACCCCCGTTCTTGGTGATTATAGTGCCAAAAGCCAGTGTTGGTCCCAGTCACAGCTGCATGACTTATATTCTCCTCAGCAGCAGCAGCAGCTGTTGGCTATTGGATCTATGATGGGACCCTGGTGGTTCGCCTCACCCCAAACCCTGAGACCCATTCCCTCTTTCCCTCTCTCCTTGAGCTGCCTAACAGATGGAGCCTATTGTCTGGGGAGGAGAGTAAGACAGGGTGCAGTGCCGTGGTGACGCATAGAATAGAGGGTCTGGCTGGAGTAGAGGAGGAGAGGGTGGGGTTGTAGGGGGGTTAACACATGATGGTTCAAATCTGTTGGTCCTGACAGCATTTCAGGAGGAGTGCTTGGTTATTCGTATCCTGGAATGTTCCTCTCCTGGAGTTTTAATGAACCCTGAGCCAAAAGGCCTAATGAAGCGTGCTCCTTTTGCCAAAACACGTCCCTCAACCTGACCCCCCTGACCCCCCATCCCTCCCACGCCTCTGGTGGGGGCGTCTCCAAGTCCCCGCCGAGAAAGTTGTCAGAGGGACAGAGTGAGTTATAGAGAGAGGGCCAGCAGTGGAGACAATAGAATGCCGGAGCATGTGCCTGCATATGTTTTCAAGATGGGGGTGGCTTCTGTCTGCCTTTCTTTTTCGATTTTTGTTTTGAAATGCATATTTCTTTGCTTCTTTGTGGACCCTGACAGAAATGGGCGGTTGGCAAAAGCTGGTGTTCTTCAGCCTTTTTAACCAATTACTCCAACTTCCAGGACACACACACCCTCCTTAGTTGGTCCTTATTACGGTTTAAGTGTCCTTTGTACCAGCAAGGACCTCATTATTTGTTAACTTAAGCCTTAACCAGACAAAGAGACAGGAGTGTGTGTGTGTGTGTGTGTGTGTGTGTGTGTGTGTGTGTGTGTGTGTGTGTGTGTGTGTGTGTGTGTGTGTGTGTGTGTGTGTGTCTGTGTCTGTGTCTGTGTCTGTGTGTGAGTTAAGGATTAATAAAGTGCCAGGCTACTAATGAAGCATCCTTAGTTTACGTTCTACAGCAGTGGTATAAACTCAGTGTGCTCAATATGGTGTGGTATGCCAGGTCGCTATGCTCTCATTTAAATAAGAGGAAACAAAGCCATGAAGAGAGAGGGGGCCATTCACTTCAAAAGAGATTCTTGCTTAATTGCAAAACTGTGAGAAAACAAACTCCCTCGGAAGAGAGGAAAAAACAAGGATTAAAGTTGCATCATCGAGTTCAGACAGTCTATAGAATGATGCAGTTGCTTTGATCCTATCGGAGGTAACGGACATATTTTACACTGGACAGATGCTGGTGATGCTGTGGCATTTCACTGACCTGACATTCTGAACATTCTACCTACTCATTTTATCTCTTGTTCTTCCATCATTATTTGACTGTGTTGGTATTCATCTGACTGTGTTGGTATTCATCTGACTGTGTTGGTATTCATTTGACTGTTAGCATGGTACTTATTTATTCACAGAAGGTTAATTTGAAGTACAACTGTACCAATTAATGTTGTCCTGTTGTAACTTATACCAGTCACTAATAAAATAGAGGAAGTGAATAACTGTGTTTGATTTGGAGACAGAGTGGACATCCTAAAACATATCCTGACAACAGCGTAAACTGGCCTAACCAGAATAGAAAGAGGAGTGGGAGGCCCCAGTGCACAACTGAGCAAGAGGACAAGTACATTAGAGTGCCTGGTTTGAGAAACATACAAGTCCTCAACTGGCAGCTTCACTAAATAGTACTGACAAAACACCAGTCTCAATGTCAACAGTGAAGAGGCAATGGGCCTCTGTACGCCTATGTCGATATTCCATAAAAAATCTGCCATTTCCAGTTACAATAGTCATTTACAACATTAACAATGTCTACACTGTATTTCTGATCAATTTGATGTTATTTTAATGGACAAAAAATGTGCTTTTCTTTCAAAAACAAGAACATTTCTAAGTGACCCCAAACTTTTGAACGATCGTGTAGGAGGTTAATCTGTAAAACTGGAGCACCACACCCAGCCAGCCAGCCAGGCGACTTTTTCTATTTGCCTTCCTGAATTGCAGTTCCAACAACAGGCAGAGAACAATGTCTTTACACCAAAGAGAATAACGGGCACTGGGCTAGAAAGGTTCACTCTGGAAGCAAAACATATAGAGAAACAAACTGAGTATGGATGATCGCCATTTTTTAAATTAAATGGGAAGTTACTGAAAAAAATGATAATGAGAATCAGACTCTTTTAAGAAACAGGGTGAACAACCTGAATGGGCAATCACTGTGGTTCTGGCAGTGAGCATTCCTGAACCCAGCGGTCTAATGGTGCAATTCATTACAGGCCTTATTAGAATAAACGCATACTTTATGATATAATAATAAACAGACAGCTACGGCGGGACACACGACTGCACGCACACACATTGTTGGCAGAGAAATACACACACACACACGTAGAAATAAAGCAATCAAGTTTCTTTAAATGAGTGCGTGGGCTGCATAAACAGTGCAAACGGAGAGAACATTAAGGGCAGAACGTGCCTGTGCATTCCTGATCTGACAGAGGTGGGGGGGTTGGTGCAAGTGGGTTGCGAGGGAGAGGTGTCTGTATGTGTGTTGAGGCAGCTGGGACCATTAGTGCTGGAGGATGCATACTCACACACCCGCACGCCTAGACATACAGTACCAGTCAAAAGTTTGGACACACCTACTCATTCAAGGGTTTTTCTTTATTTCTACTATTTTCTACATTGTAGAACAATAGTGAAGACATCAAAAGTATGAAATAACACATATGGAATCATGTAGTAACCAAAAAAGTGTTAAACATATCAAAATGTGTTTTATAATTGAGATTCTTCAATGTAGCCACTCTTTGCCTTGATGACAGCTTTGCACACTCTTGGCATTCTCTCAACCAGCTTCATGAGGTGGAATGCATTTCAATGAATTAACAGGTGTGCCTTGTTAAAAGTTAATTTGTGGAATTTATTTCCTTATTAATACGTTTGAGCCAATCAGTTGTGTTGTGACAAGGTAGGGGTGGTATACAGAAAATAGCCCTATTTGGTAAAAGACCAAGTCCATATTATGGCAGGAACAGCTCTAATAAGCAAAGAGAAATGACAGTCCATCATTACTTTAAGATAAGGTCAGTCAATCTGTTTCTTCAAGTGCAGTGTATCACGGCCGTCAAACGAAGTGGACCAAAGTGCAGCGTGTTGAGCGTACATTTTCCTTTATTATGGAATGACGCCAACAAAACAAGAAACAAGATAAACAACCATGAAGCTTACGAGGGCTAAGTTCCACTAACACAAGTTAACTACCCACACTGAAAGGAGGGGGAAAAGGGCTACCTAAGTATGATTCCCAATCAGAGACAACGATAGACAGCTGTCCCTGATTGAGAACCATACCCGGCCAAAACATAGAAATAAAGAAACATAGAAAACAAAACATAGAATGCCCACCCCACATCACACCCTGAGCTAACCAAATAGAGAAATAAAATGGCTCTCTAAGGTCAGGGCGTGACACAGTGTCAAAAACACTCAAGCGCTATGATGAAACTTGCTCTCATGAGGACCGCCACAGGAAGGAGAACCCAGAGTTACCTCTGCTGCAAATGATAAGTTCATAAGAATTAACTACACCTCAGATCGCAGCCCAAATAAATGATTCACAGAGTTCAAGTAACAGACACTTCTCAACATCAACTGTTCAGAGGAGAGTACGTGAATCAGGCCTTCATGGTCGAATTGCTGCAAAGAAAACACTACTAAAGGACACCAATAAGAAGAATAGACATGCTTGGGTCAAGAAACATGAGCAATGGACATTAGACCAGTGGAAATCTGTTGTTTGGTCTGATGAGTTCAAATTTTAGATTTTTGGTTCCAACCGCCGTGTCTTTGTGAGACGCAGAGCAGGTGAAAGGAGGACCTCCATATGTGTGGTTCCCACTGTGAAGCATGGAAGAGGTGGTGTGATGGTGTGGGGGTGCTTTGCTGGTGACACTGTCTGCGAATTATTTAGAATTCAAGGCACACTTAACCAGCATGGCTACCACAGCATTCTGCAGTGATACGCCATCCCATCTGGTTTGCGCTTAGTGAGACTATTGTTTGTTTTTCATCAGGACAATGACCCAAAACACACCTCCAGGCTGTGTAAGGGCTATTTGACCAAAAAGGAGAGTGATGGAGTGCTGCATCAGATGACCTGGCTTCCAAAATCACCCGACCTCAACCCAATTGAGATGATTTGGGATGAGTTGGACCGCAGAGTGAAGGAAATGCAGCCCACAAGTGCTCAGCATATGTGAGAACTCCTTCAAGACTGTTGGATAAGCATTCCTCATGAATCTGTTTGAGCGATTGCCAAGAGAACAAAACTGTCATCAAGGCAAAGGGTGGATACTTTGAAGAATCTATTTTGATTTGTTTAACACATTTTTGGTTACTACATGATTCCATATGTGTACTTTCATAGTTTTGATATCTTCACTATTATTCTACATTGTTGAAAATAGTACAAATTAAGAAAAACCCTTGAATGAGTAGGTGTATAAACTTTTAACTGGTACTGTACACTCGTAGGCAAACACACACCCACACACAGGCATTCCCTGTTTATCCTAGGCCTAGACCTACACCCTCCAACACACGTAGCTAAGTTTCAGATACAGTCTACTCTCTCACAAACAGACAGGCAGTCAGAGAGAGAGAGAGAGAGAGAGCAAGAGACAGAGAGAGGAGGGGGACAGGGTGGGGGTAAAGTAAGTAGGTGCTGTTTGATTTGTGTCAGCATGTGAGGAAATGAGGGTGAAGGGTTGCCTGAACGCTACCAGACGACATTCCTCTGCAATCTTGAAACTAATTGATTATGGGACCCAGTGTCAGTGTGTGCACTTGTGTGCGTGTGTGTGCATGTGTGTGTGTGTGTGTGCGTGTGTATTTATGTGCATGAATATGTGCCAGAGGGATTGCACTTTGATTAGTGTGAATGGGATAGCTGTGTATCTCCTTTGGTGTGTGTCTGTTAGAGTGTGTGTGAAAGAGAGATAATGAGTGTGTGTGTGTGTGTGTGTGTGTGTGTGTGTGTGTGTGTGTGTGTGTGTGTGTGTGTGTGTGTGCGTGTGTGTGCGTGTGTGTGTGTGTGTGCTTGGTGCAGGGTCAGGGTGGGGGAGTCAGATGTTTCCATGGCACATCCCCCTCCATACACACACAAATCACGCCCACACACACAATTAATATCTGAGCTGTGGCACTGTAGCAGATATCAGTAGGGTTCTCTCTCTTCAGCTCTAGCACACAGTGTTTCTCTCTCTCCACCTTTAGCAGCACACAGCAGTCCAGAGCTCCTCCTTGACCGTGGACCTCCTGGGTGGAGGAGAGAGATGATACATGATCTGAGATTGAGACTCCCAGCATGGTTCCCCTCACGACACCTACATTTCTGTTACATCGGGTTACCATGGAGATCTCACACATAATCTCCACAGGTTAATCTTCATTCACAGCCAACAAACGGAAATGAATGCGAGAACACCATATCTCGGCTGAATCTAATACGGATCATCCCCAAAAACCCTTATTACCTTGATACAGTCTTAGAAAAAAGGGTTCCAAATGGGTTATTTGGCTGTCCCCATAGGTTAACCTTTTTTTGGCTCGAGGTCAAACCCTTTTGGGTTCCATGTAGAACCCTATGTGGAAAAAAGGTTCTACCTGGAACCAAAAATGGTTCTCCTATGGGGACAGCCGAAGAACCCTTTTCGGTTTTTTATAATTTTTTTAATTTTTTATTTCACCTTTATTTAACCAGGTAGGCTAGTTGAGAACAAGTTCTCATTTGCAACTGCGACCTGATAAGGCATAGCAGTGTGAACAGACAACACAGAGTTACACATGGAGTAAACAATTAACAAGTCAATAACACAGTAGAAAAAAGGGGAGTCTATATATACATTGTGTGCAAAAGGCATGAGAAGGTAGGCAAATAATTACAATTATGCAGATTAACACTGGAGTGATAAATGATCAGATGGTTATGTATTGGTGTGCAAAAGAGCAGAAAAATAAATAAATAAAAACAGTATGGGGATGAGGTAGGTGAAAATGGGTGGGCTATTTACCAATAGACTATGTACAGCTGCAGCGATCGGTTAGCTGCTCAGATAGCAGATGTTTGAAGTTGGTGAGGGAGATAAAAGTCTCCAACTTCAGCGATTTTTGCAATTCGTTCCAGTCACAGGCAGCAGAGAACTGGAACGAAAGGCGGCCAAATGAGGTGTTGGCTTTAGGGATGATCAGTGAGATACACCTGCTGGAGCGCGTGCTACGGATGGGTGTTGCCATCGTAACCAGTGAACTGAGATAAGGCGGAGCTTTACCTAGCATGGACTTGTAGATGACCTGGAGCCAGTAGAGAATCAGAAGGGAGGAACTGCTGAATCCTTTTCCTTAGCTATTATCCATTTCTGTAAAGAGTAGAGGACACACAACTAGTCTAGAATGGATTAGGATGCTGCTAATGATAA